>NC_091240.1:10043622-10198622 GCF_040958095.1 Procambarus clarkii | reverse complement strand
GTGGGCCCGTGCGTATAGATTAACTATTTGTGCCTGCAACTCTTAGCTCTTGGACCTCGCCTTTCTAATCGTCGGTTGCCTAATGTACTGAATCACGACTAATTTTCCTCTATCATGTCTACGACATATATATTCCCCCCTCCCCCCCCCCCCACACACACACACCCAGGAAGCAGCCCGTAGCAGCTGTCTCTCTCCCAGGTACCTATTTACTGCTAGGAAAAACACGTGCATCTGATGACACAAACTTCGCCCATTTGTTTCAGCCTCGGCCGGGAACCCAACCCGGGCTCCACGACCCCTGGAGCGCTCTCCCCCCCCCCCCCTTTCGGCCTGCGTGCGCGCTTGTGCTGTGTCCCAGCGCCGCTGCCACAGCCAAGAGTTTACAAAGCAATTATGGGCGATATATGCAGTTGGACGAGCTCGCTAATTAGGTACAAATGCTGACAATACAAGTCACCAGTCCGTTTTCTATTGTACACACTCCGTCAACAGGTCACTACTGCCTGCCCTCGCTCTTGGCTTGCCTGCCAGCTTGCCTGCCACCGTGGCTCCCACTCTGCCACCTTGCCTGCCACCGTAGGCCCCACTCTGCCACCTTGCCTGCCACCGTAGCCCCCACTCTGCCACCGTGCCTGCCACCGTAGCCCCCACTCTGCCACCTTGCCTGCCACCGTAGGCCCCACTCTGCCACCTTGCCTGCCACCGTAGCCCCCACTCTGCCACCGTGCCTGCCACCGTAGCCCCCACTCTGCCACCTTGCCTGCCACCGTAGGCCCCACTCTGCCACCTTGCCTGCCACCGTAGCCCCCACTCTGCCACCTTGCCTGCCACCGTAGCTCCCACTCTGCCACCCTGCCTGCCACCGTAACCCCCACTCTGCCACCTTGCCTGCCACCGTAGCTCCCACTCTGCCACCTTGCCTGCCACCGTAGCCTCCACTCTGCCACCGTGCCTGCCACCGTGGCTCCCACTCTGCCACCTTGCCTGCCACCGTAGCCCCCACTCTGCCACCTTGCCTGCCACCGTAGCCCCCACTCTGCCACCTTGCCTGCCACTCTACCTACTCACGGAAGCCACTCTCACTACTCATCTAGACATTTATCCAACCACTGACGAAACCTGTACATCTGTCCTTAATCACGGCGGCTTTGTTTACAGTTTTAATTAGAAACTAATTAATTAGAAATTAGAACAGTTTGAGCTCCGAATTACTACAGTAATAACCTTAGGCTGAGGAGCTTCCAAGTTCGTAATTCGTTTAGTAAATGTAAACAAAGCTGCCGTGATTGTGGTAAGATATACAGGTTTCGTATGGATATGGGGAAATGTCTTAATGTCTGTCCTGGCCCCGCTCTCTCTTAAGCCAAATTTTCAAATTTTCCAAATTAAATCAGCTCACGTGACATTATTTCGAGGGAACTCAACCCCTTGGACGGTCGGGGATTGAACGCAGAACTGCATGAAGGGAGACCCTCTAACGCAAGTGGTTGGGCAGCAATAGCGTCAAAAGCAGCCAGGTTGAGACCTGGTCGGAGACGGTCCAGCGACGCTACACAAAATAACACATCTTGGTAAACCGCGGGTCGTAATGATGTAGTTTACCGCAGTTTACCACACGGAGGGACGAGCGTTATTTGATACTTTAGTCCAATTTAGTGACTGATGGGATTGTTGCGTCTTCTCCTCAATAGAATTTAATACCTTCCTGGTAACCCCCAGGCAACGTCACCACCCAGGCAACGCCACCCCCCAGGCAACACCACCCCCCTGGCAACGCCACCCCCCAGGCAACGCCACCCCCCAGGCAACGCCACCCCCCAGGCAACGCCACCCCCCAGGCAACGCCACCCCCCAGGCAACGCCACCCCCCAGGCAACGCCACGTGGAGTGGAGTCCCACAGGGCTCTGTACTTGGACCTATCCTGTTTCTGATATACGTAAATGATCTCCCAGAGGGGATAGACTCATTCCTCTCAATGTTTGCTGACGACGCCAAAATTATGAGAAGGATTAAGACAGAGGAGGACAGCTTGAGGCTTCAAGAAGACCTGGACAAGCTGCAGGAATGGTCGAACAAATGGTTGTTAGAGTTTAACCGAAGCAAATGTAATGTAATGAAGATAGGTGTATGGAGCAGGAGACCAGATACAAGGTATCGTTTGGGAGATGAAATACTTCAAGAGTCAGAGAGAAAGACCTGGGGGTTGATATCACGCCAGACCTGTCCCTTGAAGCACATATCAAGAGGATAACATCAGCGGCATATGCCAGGTTGGCTAACATAAGAACGGCCTTTAGAAACTTGAGTAAGGAATCTTTCAGAACTTTGTATACCACATATGTCAGACCAATCCTGGAGTATGTGGCTCCAGCATGGAGTCCATATCAAGTCAAGCATAAGACTAACTGGAAAAGGTTCAAAGGTTTGTCACCAGACTAGACCCTGAACTGAGGGGTATGAGCTACGAGGAGAGACTACGGGAATTAAACCCTTAGGTCACTGGGAGACAGAAGAGTTAGAGGGGACATGATCTCCACATACAAGATTCTCAGAGGAATAGATAGGGTAGATAAAGACAGATTATTTAACACAAGGGGCACACGCACTAGGGGACACAGGTGAAAATTGAGTGCCCAAATGAGCCATAGCGACGTTAGAAAGAATTGTTTCAGTGTCAGAGTAGTAGACAAATGGAATGCATTAGGAAGTGATGTGGTGGAGGCTGACTCCATACACAGTTTCAAGTGTAGATATGATAGAGCCCAGTAGGCTCAGGAATCTGTACACCAGTTGATTGACAGTTGAGAGGCGGGAAAAAAAAGAGCCAGAGGTCAACCCCCCCCCCCCCCGGGCAAGCACAACTAGGTGAGCACAACTAGGTGAGCACGTCCCCCAGATATATGAACAAGAGCAGCAGCAGGACGGGAGGAGAGCGCCGACCTGGGAGAGCAAGGCTGCCTCGCTCAGCCTCCTTTATTATGTAAATCCTGTACCATCCTGCCCTCCACCCCTCCCCCCCCTCACCCATCCTGCCCTCCACCCCTCCCCCCCCCTCACCCATCCTGCCCTCCACCCATCCCCCCTCACCCATCCTGCCCTCCACCCCTCCCCCCCTCACCCATCCTGCCCTCCACCCCTCCCCCCCCTCACCCATCCTGCCCTCCACCCCCCTCACCCATCCTGCCCTCCACC
Organism: Procambarus clarkii; assembly: GCF_040958095.1. Classification (NCBI taxonomy): domain Eukaryota; kingdom Metazoa; phylum Arthropoda; class Malacostraca; order Decapoda; family Cambaridae; genus Procambarus; species Procambarus clarkii. The sequence continues at coordinate 10,195,426 of NC_091240.1, read as the reverse complement.
CCTCCCCCCCCCTCACCCATCCTGCCCTCCACCCCCCCCCCCTCACCCATCCTGCCCTCCACCCTCCCCCCCCTGGTTGATACCTGGTTGATGGGGTTCTGGGAGTTCTTCTACTCCCCAAGCCCGGCCCGAGGCCAGGCTTGACTTGTGAGAGTTTGGTCCACTAGGCTGTTGCTTGGAGCGGCCCGCAGGCGAGACGAGAAGAACAGAAAGAAGACGAGAGAGATATCAAATAATATACACCTGGAAGATACTGGAGGGCCAAGTACCAAATTTACACAGTAAAATAACAACATACTGGAGTGAACGATATGGAAGAAAATGCAGAATAGAACCGGTGAAGAGCAGAGGTGTCATAGGCACAATCAGAGAACACTGTATAAACATCAGAGGTCCGCGGTTGTTCAACGTCCTCCCAGCAAGCATAAGAAATATTGCCGGAACAACCGTTGACATCTTCAAGAGGAATCTAGATAGTTTTCTCTAAGGAGTGTCGGACCAACCGGGCTGTGGTGGGTATGTGGGCCTGCGGGACAACAACAAGACAACGACGAGCTGCCCTAGGGGGGGGGGCTCCAGCTCAGGGGTTAACTTCGAAGTTGGTGAAAGAAGGCACAGGGACTCCAAACCCGGAGACCGCCGTGGTCGGGGCCGGAGAAGAACCACCCCAGCAAGGACAAGAACGACCCCAGCCTCCTGAAGCAGAGCTGGGGTCGTTCTTCTCCGTCCCCGACCACGGCGGTCTCCGGGTTTGGAGTCCCTGCGCTCCGAGTCCTTAATACCTGCTTGAACCCCATTAAGCAGGTATCAAACAGGTATTAAGGACTTGTTGCACCAGAGGAGAGGTAGTTAAACATCAACACTAACGTGGAGAAGGGCGGGGACATGAGGACACCACCCCCCCCCCTCACACATGAGTAAAGGAAATTCTAAAATATATCGATTTTTCTCCAGTCAGGTAAGAGGAGAGAGGGGGAGGGAGTCTTCACACACACACACACACACACACACACACACACACACACACACACACACACACACACACACACACACACACACACACACACACACACACACACACACACGTGTGTGTGTGTACTCGCCTATTTGTGCTTGCGGGGATTGAGCTTTGGCTCTTTGGTCCCGCCTCTCAACTGTCAATCAACTGGTGTACAGATTCCTGAGCCTACTGGGCTCTGTCATATCTACATTTGAAACGGTGTATGGAGTCAGCCTCCACCACATCACTGCCTAATGCATTCCATCCGGTAACTACTCTGACACTGAAAAAGTTCCTTCTAACGTCTCTGTGGCTCATGTGGGTACTCAGTTTCCACCTGTGTCCCCTTGTTCGCGTCCCACCCGTGTTGAATAGTTTATCCTTGTTTACCCGGTCGATTCCCCTGAGGATTTTGTAGGTTGTGATCATGTCCCCCTTACTCTTCTGTTTTCCAGTGTCGTAAGGTGCATTTCCCGCAGCCTTTCCTCGTAACTAATGCCTCTTAGTTCTGGGACTAGTCTAGCACGTATGAGTGTGAGTAAGAGTGTGTGTGAGAGACTACACATAGTAATAGAAGAGTGTGTGTGTGAGTCCGTCCCAGGTGCTATAGACCACATACAGCACCAGTGCTCCCCTCGCCCCCCCACCATCCCCAGGATCTCCCCCCCTCCCCCCTCCAATAAATCACCAAAAATATATTAATCATTTCATTAAACTATATTTTTTTAAATAGTAATTATTCCAATTGAGTTCATCTACAAACCAAAATAATTAACGAAATTAAAGGCGATTGACACGTGTATTAATTATTTATTTCAGTTTCCAATAATTATAAAGAGATCCCCACCCAGATCATTCACCAATGGTAACCGGGAACCGCAGCTTGGTATGATGTATTAATACTTAGTCATCTCTCAAACATAATTAATATTTTATACACTATATCTTTTTTGATCACTTTGGAGAAAAAAAAAACACGACCAATACAACATTCCCACAACATGTCAGTCTCCATGGCGTAGTGGTAAGACACTCGCCTGGCGTTCCGCGAGCGCTGTCATGGGTTCGTATCCTGGCCGGGGAGGATTTACTGGGCGCAATTCCTTAACTGTAGCCTCTGTTTAACGCAACAGTAAAATGTGTACTTGGTTGTAACAACGATTCTTCGCGGCGGGGATCGTATTCCAGGGACCTGCCCGAAACACTACGCGTACTAGTGGCTGTACAAGAATGTAACAACTCTTGTATATATATAAAAAAAAAAAAAAAAAAAAAAAAAAAAAAAAAAAAAAGTTCCTCCTCTGGCCAAACTGTCTCAACGGTGTCATCAGTTTTCGTCAAAATCATCACTTCTCTGAGTGGTCTCTGTGGACCCCCTCAGAGAAATACTGTAACTGGGGGGGTAATACACTTCAAACTGTAAGCTGCCGATACATAAACGAATAAGGAACAAGAGGATAAATAGGCATACAAGAAACTACAGGATTGTACTACACAAAATTAAAAAAAAATCTAATATGTGGCTACTAAAGATTAACTCTGGCAAGTGCAATGTAATGAAGCTTGGTGCTTGGAACTAGAGGATGGGGAGGGGGGGGGGGAAGGACGGAAACACTACTGGAATCGAGTCGAGAAAACACTTCGTGGTTGGTATTAAACCAAACCTCTCACCAGACGCCCACGTGAAAGTGAAGATTACACGAAGATACATCTTTGTCCATCATAAAACTGCTGTTAGCAATGTGAACAGAGTCGTTTAGGGAGCCGGTCGGCCGAGCGGACAGCACGCTGGACTTGTGATCCTGTGGTCCCGGGTTCGATCCCAGGCGCCGGCGAGAAACAATAGGCAGAGATGCTTTCACCCTATGCCCCTGTTACCTAGCATTAAAATACGTACCTGGGTGTTAGTCAGCTGTCACGGGCTGCTTCCTGGAGGTGGAGGCCTGGTCGAGGACCGGGCCACGGGGACACTAAAGCCCCGAAATCATCTCAAGATAACCTCAAGATACAGGGCATTGAATACCACGTATATCACATCAATTTTGGAATATACAGCATTTATTTTTTTAGAGTTCTTATCTCTTTAGATACGTAACGAAGCTGGAGAAAGTAGACATGCCACCAGACTTGTCCCAGAGATGAGAGTTACGAGTTACAAGGAAGGAGTCGAGGAACTAAAAATAACGTTACTAGAAGACAGATGAACAATGGAAGACATATTCACCACATACAAAATTCTCAGGTGAACAGACTCGTCAGACAAGGACAGTGTATATAACACTGACGACACACGAACACAGGGATACTGAGTAACGAGATAGTAGTTAGCACATGAAATGTACCAAGTAGTTAGCACATGAAATCCTGTACACAGTCCAGGTCACCCAAAGAGTACTCAGCTGAGCCCCAAGAGTGCACAGGTGAGCTTAAGAGTGCCCCCAGGTGAGCCCAAGAGAGTGCCCCCAGGTGAGCCCAAGAGAGTGCCCCCAGGTGAGCCCAAGAGTGTGCCCAGGTGAGCCCAAGAGTGTGCCCAGGTGAGCCCAAGAGTGTGCCCAGGTGAGCCCAAGAGTGTGCCCAGGTGAGCCAGAGTGCGCGCCCAGGTGAGCCAGAGTGCGCGCCCAGGTGAAGCACTAAGAGGTGACCGCCGCAGGAGCACAACAAGAGGAGAGTTAAGCCGTCACTAGTGGGAAGTGATCCAGCCAGCACCCGTCCAGCGGGGCCTCCACACCATCGATTCCGCCGGTGCCCGCCCGAAGCCCGCCCACCCCGCCTCCCTCACCGGGCCACGCCCAACCTCCTCAGCCCATCTCCGCTCGCACCGCAACATTCCCCGCAGGTGTGGCTAATGAACACGTGGCACAGGGTTGCATAGGCTTATTGCACGTCTTTTGGGCCGTGTTGCACCTGTCAATCCACCACAGGCGTGAGGGAAGACGTCTCGGACCATCTTGGAGCCTGAACAAGACGTCTCGGACCATCTTGGAGCCTGAACAAGACGCAAATGAAGACAAAACGGAGAATTGAATTGAATTACCAGGGGAAAACGCCAAGTCATTACGACTATATAGCACTTCGAAGAGGATAAGGATTAGGGATGGGACGGGGGGAAGGAATGGTACCCAACCACTTGGACGGTTGGGGATTGAACGCCGACCTGCATGAAGCGAGACCGTCACTCTACTGTCCAGGCAAAGTTGATTGATGAAAGTTAAGCCACCCAGGAAGTTGCAGGGGCATGAATAGCCCTTAACTGCCCAAGTTGTCCAGGAGGCACGTATATGGTCAGACAGGTGGTGACGTCGTGGGGGGAGGTGATGACGTCGTGCGGGAAGGTGGTGATGACGAGGGGAAGATAGTGACGAGGGGAAGATGATGATGACGAGGGGAAGATAGTGACGACGAGGGGAAGATAGTGACGACGTGGGACGCGCTGGAGACGTGGGAGAGAGAAGAGAATGAGACTGAACTCGCTAATTATATAAAAGGAGAAATAATAGAAGATAGAACCAAAATTAAAAAAAATAGTTAAATAGAGACAGGAGAACACCTTAGGGGGGGGGGGATACCCCAGTCAGCTGACCCTCACCCAGGTGATTAGGACCTGAACTACGCACTGGGAAAGGCGCGAGTCGACGGCAACACAGCCAAGACTATACCTTAATGCTCTGATCTTTTCAACCTGCGTGTGGTCTGACTCCTCAACCTGCCCCTCTGTACTCTCCCTGCCCCCCCCTCTCTCTCTCTGAACTCTCCCCCTGCCCCTCTCTCTCTCCACACTCTCCCTGCCCCTCTCTCTCCACACTCTCCCTGGCCATATTCATGGAGATTGTGGGTCCTCGGTAGAATAAAAAGCACTAATATGTTCGTATAGTAAAGCATGTTAGAGTTGCCAAGGCAGGTGTGGCTCTACGAGGTGTGGCCAAGGCAGGTGTGGCTCTACGAGGTGTGGCCAAGGCAGGTGTGGCTCTACGAGGTGTGGCCAAGGCAGGTGTGGCTCTACGAGGTGTGGCCAAGGCAGGTGTGTGGAACACACTTAAGAAATTACGGCCTGGGATGGTGCTATGGTGCCAGGGCTGAGAATTTGTAATTTCATTTGGGCGTAGCGAAGCCAGAGTTATAGAGCCTTGTGAGGAGCCTCACTCTCACCTCCCTCCCCTCTCTCTGCCTCCTCACACACTCCCCCTCACAGCTCACCACCCACGTTCCCTCAAATCATGCCCCCCCCCCTCACTCCTCGCTCGGGTGAAGGAACACTGCGCACAGGAGCACAGGGCTCTGGACGGATCACAACATGATCACGGCGTGCAAGATACCGAGGAGAATAGACAAGATGAACAGGGTCAGGATGCATTAAAGTATTTACGCAAAAATTGACGGGTTATTCATGCCCGTGCTACCTGTTTGGTGGCTTAATCTTCATCAATCAGGTACACGCCTAGTCTGAGTCCTATCTTAACTGGAAGAAAAGGTTCAGAAGTCACACCGAGACTAAGTTGTGCAACCCGTCCTCAGACCACATCCATTCCATCCAGCGGTTGACCCCCAAAGACGCATTCATCAATTCTAACATTCTGGTCATTCAAAACAAGAATTTTATCAAAATTAATAGTATTATATATTAGCATAGTGTACATTTTTAGGCACTGGTTAGGTTAGGTGTTTAGGTTCTGTTGGCGATTATTTGTATTTGTAGTACGTGGGTTGTGGAAGCAAATTCTATTCATAATTGTAAAACTAGATATTATAGGGAAAATAGGACCGGAGTCATTGCTGTAAACAACCGATGGCTAGAAAGGCGGGATCCAAGAGTCAATGCTCGATCCTGCAGACACAAATAGGTGAGCACACACACACCACATTTATACTGTGCCCACCAATGAGAAAGTTGGTATGTTGTTGTTGTTGTTGTTGTTATAGATTCAGCTACTGGGACCCAAAAGTTGCAAGTAGCACGGGCTATGGTGATCCCGTAGCCCTCCAAACACACACCGAAACTACGACGTTGGTACCACGTTCGAACAAGTTTTAACACTTCCTAACCAGTTATAACAACCAATATAGCAAGTTATAACAACGTTCTAATACGTCATAAACACGTTAAGCCAAGATGTAACAACTCTATTACAAGTTGTAACAAGCGGAAAATAGAGACAGTTTCGGTTTGTGTTTCCAGGGAGTGGACTTACCCGGCACAGGAGCGGTGCTCTATGTGCGTTTATGCTGCCCGTCCTCTCGATATGCCGCTACATGGGGGTGTCCGCTGCCCGGTGGCCCGGCTTCCCCAACCTCCTCTACTCTCGAAAACCAAATAGCAGAAATACAGTCTTTTATCCCTAATATATAAAGCCATACACCTATACAAATCTCCGTATGATCAAATGAACACAAATATACACCGATACAAACAGCAGACCTCCCCCCCCCCTGGGTTTTGTTTGTTTTTTTGTTTCTACTTTGAGCGCTAGATAATGCTACACTAATTGGATGACGTGAATCCTGGACGCTACATCACTCACTGTCAACACGACTCTCGCTCCCACCTTAATTGAGTTTGGCACACACTCAGCCGAGAGCACTTCCAAACACTTGGCCAGTCAGCACTTACAAACACTCGGCCAGTCAGCACTTCCAAACACTCGGCCAGTCAGCGCTTCCAAACACTTGGCCAGTCAGCACTTACAAACACTCGGCCAGTCAGCACTTCCAAACACTCGGCCAGTCGGCACTTCCAGCCACTTGGCCAGTCAGCACTTCCAAACACTCGGCCAGTCAGCGCTTCCAAACACTCGGCCAGTCAGCGCTTCCAAACACTCGGCCAGTCAGCACTTCCAAACACTCGGCCAGTCAGCACTTCCAAACACTCGGCCAGTCAGCACTTCCAAACACTTGGCCAGTCAGCACTTCCAAACACTCGGCCAGTCAGCACTTCCAAACACTCGGCCAGTCAGCACTTACAAACACTCGGCCAGTCAGCACTTCCAAACACTCGGCCAGTCAGCACTTCCAAACACTCGGCCAGTCAGCACTTCCAAACACTCGGCCAGTCAGCACTTCCAAACACTCGGCCAGTCAGCACTTCCAAACACTCGGCCAGTCAGCACTTCCAAACACTCGGCCAGTCAGCACTTCCAAAAGTATTAACACACTCGCCCCGCCACTGATCTGGTCTGGGTTCCAGTCTGGGCCAGGAAGGATCGACTGGGCACCAATCGTTAACTGTTCACCCAGCAGTAATTAGGCATCTGGTTGTTAACCGTTCCAGTTTAGGATTTCCAACAGCCTCTATGCCAGTGTATGTACTTAGTAGTGTTAAAAAGAGTCTACCAATTCGTCACGGTTGTCTAACTGACCTCTAACCCGGTCCATGGAGGACAGAAGACAATGATAAGCATTATCATTGTATCATTATAGACAATACTTAGCATTGTATGAATGTATGGCCACGTCTGAGGAAGGTTATACACTCATAAAGCCCGTCATAGGAGCCCCATCATACAGTCCCAGCTGTGGCAGACAGTCCCAGCTGTAGCACACAGTCCCAGCTGTAGCAGACAGTCCCAGCTGTAGCAGACAGTCCCAGCTGTAGCAGACAGTCCCAGCTGTAGCAGACAGTCCCAGCTGTAGCAGACAGTCCCAGCTGTAGCAGACAGTCCCAGCTGTAGCAGACAGTCCCAGCTGTAGCAGACAGTCCCAGCTGTAGCAGACAGTCCCAGCTGTAGCAGACAGTCCCAGCTGTAGCAGACAGTCCCAGCTGTAGCAGACAGTCCCAGCTGTAGCAGACAGTCCCAGCTGTAGCAGACAGTCCCAGCTGTAGCAGACAGTCCCAGCTGTAGCAGACAGTCCCAGCTGTAGCAGACAGTCCCAGCTGTAGCAGACAGTCCCAGCTGTAGCAGACAGTCCTAGCTCACCAATACGAATTAATGGGAGCTTCAATTGGCAGGCAGAGACAAAAGGGTATTCCAGCCCTCAAATGGGAACTCAATTAAGTCTCTCAGTGAGCGGGAAAGAAATTAATTGAGTTCATTACAGGGACAAAACAAGATAACCCAACTGTCGGCTCGCGACTCCTGAAGGGAACAATGCATTTGACGCAATAATTGTCCCTTGCGTCAATACCGGAGGCAACGATGATGCTCGTCTTGGATACCCGTGTATGGCCTGGGGGGAGGACACGTGTGGGCATGAGATACAAACTCATGTAAGGGACCGACTAAACAAAGCCAAAGCAGCCTTAGGAAAATTGAGATTCCGAAGCCTCAGTACTAACATTCAGATCCACCTATATAAGGCTCTAGTTCGGCCGCATCTAGAATATCCCCCAGTACCACTACACACCATAAAGAAAACTAACATGCAGAAACTGCAAGCAGTGCAAAATAAGGTGCTAAGGAGAGCAGCAAAACACCGTCCACCATATGATCAGACAATCCAGGAGCTCCATGAACTCCTGAACATATAGCCACTAAACATCAGACTGCAGCACCAAGCCATCAGGGTGTGGAACACCATCGAAATGTTAGAGGACCCAATGTTAGAAAGATTGCTCCAAGATGTGACGCCCCGCTCCCACAGCTGGTGGCCCAAGAGCCTCGATTCACTAGATGAAAACCCAGCCCCATAATACCTCATTCCCAGATGATATACTAACCAGATATCCTTCCCCCATAATTGAAAAATTGAGTATGTGTGTATGTATGTGTATATGCATATGTATATGGGTATATATGTATGTACTTATGTGTGTGTGTGTGTATGAGTATGTGTGTGTGTATATATATATATATATATATATATATATATATATATATATATATATATATATATATATATATATATATGTGTGTGTGTGTGTGTGTGTGTGTGTGTGTGTGTGTGTATATGTATATATCTGTATGTATGAGCAACTCGATAAATAATATGTACGAACAACTCGATAAATAATAATAATAAAATAAAGAGCCTTAAACAGAACGTGTGTGGAGGCATCAGGGAGTGTATATATATATATATATATATATATATATATATATATATATATATATATATATATATATATATATATATATATATATATATATATATATATATATATATAAATGCTACACAGTATTCATCTATAGACATCCACATATGATGAAACACATGTGAAGCACCTCTCACACACTCACAGCTCCCTGACAAGAGGGAGCCAGCTTAGCTTAGCTGCCAACACCCACACATCGTGTCAGCAAGGCGGACAGCCCGCCTGCTTTCATACCTCTCACTGTATTTCCCACTTCTATACTTCCCTTCACCTATGCCTCTCCTTCCTCTTTACTCCCCCCCCCCCCAAAAAAAAGAGGAAAAAACAACATTTACTCTGCAACAAGAACAAACTTATCTTCGTTGTCCTTAATTAAACTTTAACCAAAACTGACTTAAACGTTTAGTAAAAGTGCCAAGTAACCCAATCATGCTTCGCTCACCATCTAAGCCTTAATTACAAGCACATATTTATGCTGTATTCTTCGTGTCCGGCGACGTGTGTGTACTCACCTAGTTGTGCTTGCGGAGGTCCAGCTCTGGCTCTCTGGTCCCGCCTCTCAAACCATGGGTTTCTCATTTGCATTTCGTTTTTTTTCCCTTTTGGACCGGGACAAACTTGTCTGTTGCCTCCTTACACTTCTGTGTGATTCTGTTAATCACTCTGACACTAAAAAAGTTCTTTCTAATATCTCTGTGGCTCATTTGGGCACTCAGTTTCCACCTGTGTCCCCTTGTGCGTGTGCCCCTTGTGTTAAATAGCCTGTCTTTATCAACCCTATCAATTCCCATGAGAATCTTGAGTGTGGTGATCATGTCTTCTGTCTTCCAGCGAAGTGAGGTTTAATTCCCGTAGTCTCTCCTCGTAGCTCATACCTCTCAGCTCGGGTGTCGATATCCTCAAACTGCATCCGGAGTCTGCCAGTGCAGACCGCTTATCACATGCCTCTGTATGACTAACCATCCTGTGTGATGGGGATTTTTTAGCATCACCTAGTTAGCTTTTTTTTTTGACACACTGTACTCCACTTCATATAGTCTAGGGTAGCTGCACTAATGCAGATGTACCTAATATGTTAATAAAAAAAAAATCAGCTCGGGTACTAGTCTGGTGGCAAACCTTTGAACCTTTTCCATTTTGGTCTTATCCTTGACTAGATATGGACTCCATGCTGGGGCTGCATACTCCAGGATTGGTCTGACATATGTGGTATACAAAGTTCTGAATGATTCTTTACACAAGTTTCTGAATGCCGTTCTTATGTTGGCCAGCCTGGCATATGCTGCTGATGTTATCCTCTTGATATGGGCTGCAGGGGACAGGTCTGGCGTGATGTCAACCCCCAAGTCTTTCTCTCTCTGACTCATGAAGAATTTCATCTCCCAGATGATACCTAGTATCTGGCCTCCTGCTCCCTACACCTATCTTCTTTACATTACATTTGCTTGGGTTAAACTCTAACAATCATTTGTTCGACCATTCCTTCAGCTTGTCTAGGTCTTCTTGAAGCCTCAAACAGTCCTCTTCTGTCTTAATTCTTCTCATTATTTTACCTTCGTCAGCAAACATTGAGAGAAATGAATCTATACCCTCCGGGAGATCATTTACATATATCAGAAACAAGATAGGACCGAGTACAGAGCCCTGTGCGCGTGCGCGTGCGAATATGTAGTAAACATAACAGGATTTTTTTTTTTTTTATAAGAAAGGCGGGGTTATCGACCTAATAGCTCGATTCTACAGACAAATAGTAAATACTAGTGTAGTTACAGGATGAGAACTCGTGGTGTCCCGTCTTCCCAGCACTCTTTGTCATATAACGCTTTAACTGGCATATAACACACACACATACACACACGCACACACAGTGTGTGTGAGAGTTTATATCACGCCAAACCTGTCTCCTGATGCCCACGTCAAAAGAATAACATCGGCGGCGTATGCGAGGCTGGCTAACATCAGAACTGCCTTCAGGAACGTGTGTAAGGCATCTTTCAGAACCTTGTATACCACATATGTAAGACGGAGTATGGCCCCAGCATGGAGCCCCGGAGTATGCGGCCCCAGCATGGAGCCCGTACCTTGTCAAGCACAAGACGAAGCTGGAAAAAGTTCAGAGGTATGCCACTAGGCTAGTCCCAGAACTAAGAGGCATGAGTTACGAGGAAAGGCCGCGGGAAAAGAAAAAGAAAAAGAGAGAGAGAGAGAGACTGAGAGAGACAGAGAGAGGAACAGAGAGAGACAGAGAGAGAGAGAGAGAGAGAGAGAGAGAGAGAGAGAGAGAGAGAGAGAGAGAGAGAGAGAGAGAGAGAGAGAGAGAGAGAGAGAGACAGAGAGAGAGAGAGACAGAGAGAGAGACAGAGAGAGAGACAGAGAGAGAGACAGAGAGAGAGACAGAGAGACAGAGAGACAGAGAGAGAGAGAGACAGAGACAGAGACAGAGAGACAGAGAGAGAGACAGAGAGAGAGACAGAGAGACAGAGAGACAGAGAGACAGAGAGACAGAGAGACAGAGAGACAGAGAGAGAGAGAGAGAGACAGAGAGACAGAGAGACAGAGAGACAGAGAGAGAGAGAGAGAGAGAGAGAGAGAGACAGAGAGACAGAGAGACAGAGAGAGAGACAGAGAGAGAGACAGAGAGAGAGAGAGAGAGACAGAGAGACAGAGAGAGAGAGAGAGAGAGAGACAGAGACAGAGACAGAGAGACAGAGAGAGAGACAGAGAGAGACAGACAGACACAGAGGGAGAGAGAGAGACAGAGTCGCACCAGCTTCCCCCAACACAGTAAAACATTTTGTAAAAAGTTAAAATAAAGCAAACAACAATTTAAATTCTATCATCAGCGTTCAATTTTTGTGTGTGTGTATATTTTGTCCTGGAAATACAGTACACAATTTAAACGGAATAAAAAGTTTAAACGAACAGCAACATTTGCCACTGTTGATGATGACTGGAGCCGCGGCTTTAGTCCGGGAAAAGCAAATATAATTCTATGTGGAACACTCTCTCTACTTCTTTATAACAGTTATGTGGGAAATATGTGTTGAACAATATATGTATGTCACCTAGTTGTGCTTGCGAGGGTTGAGCTCTGGCTCTTTGGTCCCGCTTGTTCCAATACTTGTGTCAGCATCGTTAACAATAACAACACTAACTATTAACAAAAGCAACATAATACAACTTGTAGAGATTAAAACGCCAGAAAATTACCCCGGGAGAGTCGCGCGGACATTGGCGGTCACAAATTGGCAATTCATTTATTTTACATAATTCATTTATGCCAATTTAAAAATAAAAATCTCGACTGTCAACCTGAAAAAAATTACTTTTTTTTTATGCTCCAACCTTTTGTTAGACCATGCGAGCTAATGAGGACGTAAGGCAGGGGGAGGGGGGGGTCAGGGCGAGGGGGGCTGCGTGGGGGGGGGAGGTCAGGGGCGAGGGGGGCAGGGTGGGGGGGGAGGGTTTAATTGGGTACAGTGTTAGGCGTAAGGCCTCTAGTGACCTCTGCAGGGAGTATTAACTCTGACATTTGCTCACAGTATAAGCAGTGTACTCAGTATGTCACAGTATAGTCCAGGACCAACAAACTCTCTACTGTAAATATCAAGAGAAAGTATTAGCAACTGGAACCTCTCCTTGTATATGACTATGGTATGGAGGGGGCGTGTAGGAGGGGGAAGGGGATGGCAGGGAGTGGGGTGTACTGACAGAGGGGAGAGGGAGAGGGAAGTGTAGCTTCACTATTACCAGAGTCACGGGGAAGTGAGCCCTGGCCTGTTCCTGGTGTCATGCTGTCAGTAGTGTATAAGCGACAAGAGGAATGTTGCTGCGAGGGATTCTCAAGCAATTCCAGTGGAAAGCGAAACTGCTACTCTGTGTGTGTGTGTGTGTGTGTGTGTGTGTGTGTGTGTGTGTGTGTGTGTGTGTGTGTGTGTGCGTGAGTGTGGTAAAGCCTAGTTCTTGGTGGGTATTCACCTGTGGCCAAGATGGTGGTGCCCCGTGTGTGGGGTAAGGCGTCCGGGACTCAGTATCTTACAAGTGAGACAAGGCAGCCTCGAGGAACACAGTCAAGGATGACCATTACTACAGCGCCGCTGGCCCTTCACCTGCATAAAGGATCTTGTAAAGTAGAGGAGTCAGTTAACAAGAGGAAAGAGGCGCTTGTGTGTGTACTCACCTACTCACCTAATTGTGCTTGCGGGGGTTGAGCTCTGGCTCTTTTGTCCCGCCTCTCAACCATCAATCAACAGGTATACAGGTTCCTGAGCCTATTGGGCTCTATCACATCTACACTTGAAACTGTATGGAGTCAGCCTCCACCACATCACTGCCTTATGCATTCCATCTGTTAACTACTCTGACACTGAAAAAGCTCTTTCTAACGTCTCTGTGGCTCATGTGGGTACTCAGTTTCCACCTGTGTCCCCTTGTTTGCGTCCCACCAGTCTTGAATAGTTTATCCTTGTTTACCCGGTCGATTCCTCTGAGGATTTTGTAGGCTGTGATCATGTCTCCCCTTACTCTTCTGTCTTCCAGTGTCGTAAGGTGCATTTCCCGCAGCCTTTCCTCGTAACTCATGCCTCTTAGTTCTGGGACCAGTCTAGTGGCATACCTTTGGACTTTTTCCAGCTTCGTCTTGTGCTTGACAAGGTACGGGCTCCATGCTGGGGCCGCATACTCCAGGATTGGTCTTACATATGTGGTGTACAAGATTCTGAATGATTCCTTACACAGGTTGCTGAACGCTGTTCTGATGTTAGCCAGCCTCGCATATGCCGCAGACGTTATTCTTTGTATGTGGTCTTCAGGAGACAGGTTTGGTGTGATATCAACTCCTAGATCTTTCTGTCCGTTTCATTAAGTACTTCATCTCCTATTCTGTATCCTGTGCCTGGCCTCCTGTTTCCACCGCCTAGTTTCATTACTTTGCATTTACTCGGGTTGAACTTCAACAGCCATTTGTTGGACCATTCACTCAGTCTGTCTAGGCCATCTTGTAGCCTCCTACTATCATCCTCAGTTTCAATCCTCATCATAATTTTTACATCATCGGCAAACATTGAGAGAAACGATTCTATACCCTCTGGGAGATCATTTACACATCTGTGTGTGTGTGTGTGTGTGTGTGTGTGTGTGTGTGTGTGTGTGTGTGTGTGTGTGTGTGTGTTTGATATATATATATATATATATATATATATATATATATATATATATATATATATGCATGCGCTATCAAGTATTTAACATTGAGGCCAATTTACTCAAAGGGCGGGGCGCAGTATGCTGCTCTTGTTTATTTAAGTAATTAACAAAATCAATGCCGCCGCAGGCACAGTAGTTTGCCAACTACACAGTACATGCACAGTAACCCAACACCAAGTGAACCGGTAGTTATCACCGGTAGTTACCACCGGTAGTTACCACCGGTAACTCAATGGAAACACCATGTATACTTTTAACAGTTGGATTGCTTCCTTTAACGACCTCTAATAATGAGGCCAGTTCCTCCAGGACCACACCTGTCAGTCCAACGGCCTCCACGACCACACCTGTCAGTCCAACGGCCTCCAGGACCACACCTGTCAGTCCAACGGCCTCCAGGATCACACCTGTCAGTCCAACGGCCTCCAGGGCCACACCTGCCTGGCCAACGGCCTCCAGGGCCACACCTGCCTGGCCAACGGCCTCCAGGGCCACACCTGCCTGGCCAACACCTCCAGGACCACACCTGCCAGACCAAACGGACTCCAAAGACCACACCTGCCAGACCAACACCTCCAAAGACCACACCTGCCAGACCAAACGGCCTCCAAAGACCACACCTGCCAGACCAAACGGCCTCCAGGACCACACCTACCAGACCCAAACGGCCTCCTGGACCACACCTACCAGACCAACACCTCCAAAGACCACACCTGCCAGACCGTATCATCAAAGCCGTCCCACACACACACACAAACTCACACCAATTAACACGCACTTCGCATTTCAAAAACCTATCTGTCTGCATCATTTTTAAAACAAATGTTTGGTGGTGCAAATACCAATCTATTCACCTTAGCCTACGACTGGGAAACACTTAACAAAAATACTTAACGAGTATACACACTCATTCAAAACAATTTCTAAAGACGGAGAAAACAAAAATACTAAAAAATATAATTTGGGCCCGAAGACTTGACAAGTGCTTCAAGAGTGTGTGATGAGTGGAGAATCTTGGGAGACGGAGAAGGGGGGGGGGGAGGTGCTGGAGAGGGGGGTGTTGGAGAGGGGGGGAAAGGAGGGAGAGGGGGGGGGGGGAAGGAGGGAGAGGGGGAGTGTTGGAGAGGGGGGAAAGGAGGGAGACGGGGGGATGCTGGAGAGGGGGGGTGTTGGAGAGGGGGGGAAAAAGGGAGAGGGGGAGGGGAAAGGAGGGAGTGGGGGGGGAAAGGAGGGATAGAGGGGGTTTGAGGGGAGGGATGAAGAAGGTTTTAAATGAAAGGTTGAAGCAACAGCCCCGCTCCTGTGCCAGGTAAGTCCACTACGGGCTCGCCATAGCCCGTGCTACTTGGAACTTTTGGTTCCCAGTAGCTGTATGTAAAACAAGGGGGACAAGGGGGGGGAGGGGGTTATTCATGCCCGTGCCGCCACCTCTTGGGTGGCTTAATCTTCATCAATCAGACGGGGAGCGGGAAGCGACAGAGATGGGGCGCCAAGACTTACGAGAGGTGATTTTAAGACAATTTACAGAATGGGAGCAGAAGGGTTGGCCGGCAGGTGAGGACGGAGGGATTGGCAGGTGAGGAGGGAGGGATTGGCAGGTGAGGAGGGAGGGATTGGCAGGTGAGGAGGGAGGGATTGGCAGGTGAGGAGGGAGGGATTGGCAGGTGAGGAGGGAGGGATTGGCAGGTGAGGAGGGAGGGATTGGCAGGTGAGGAGGGAGGGATTGGCAGGTGAGGAGGGAGGGATTGGCAGGTGAGGCCGGAGGGATTGGCAGGTGAAGAGGGAGAGTGAAGGCAGGGATAGGTTATAGATAGGAGCTGCCTCGTATGGGCCAATAGGCCTTCTGCAGTTACCTTTGTTCTTATGTTCTTATGTTTCTTTTTTATCGCGGAGGAAGGGGGGCGGGGAGCTTCCTAGTCTACATTTCATCTGGGAATGATGTATTGTGCGGTCTCCCCCCCCCCCCACCCCGCCGAGTAGAGCCAAGCCCCTGGCCCACCAAGTGTGGGCGTGGGGGCGTTGAAGTAACGTTGAAAACATCTGGTCGTCCTAATATGCCCATCGAATGCCACACCCTGCCGGCGGCTTCTTTTTGTACAAGTCCGATATTCACCACTTGAATATTCGTGTATTCCGAATTAAAATATATTATATATATATATTATATATATATATATATATATATATATATATATATATATATATATATATATATATATATATATATATATATATATATATATATATATATGTATGTCATATGGAGGCATTCACTGCGAATGGTATGGCCTATGGAAATAGTCTAGGATCTTTTCAGCAAATTTGAGAATTGCTTTTTTTTTTTTTTTTCTGTCGAGAGGAAAGATGACAATTTTCAGAGGATTTATTCCATATATCTTTTCCTAATACTTCCCCCAATGCTCGTTTTTGTCCTCCATCTTCATAAAGCATCAAAATTCCCGAGGCTTTTGATGCTTTCCTTGGTTGAAACTCCCATCCAGTTTTCTCTTTTTCTTTTTCCAGAAGGTTTGAGTGTTTAATGACCAAACCACACATCAGATGATGATGAAACGACGACGTTTACGGACCGTCGTGGACCATTATCAAGCTCTCACACGCCTTGATAATGGTCCGCAAAGGTCCGAGAAATGACGGTCCGTCATTTCTCCACCTTCTGATGTGTGGTTTGGTTGTAACGTATCGGTAATTAAGGGAACACCAGAAGAAAGGGGTGAGGGAGGTAGAGAGGAGTATGGGAGTGGTGAACAAGAGTAGTCAGGAGAAAGGGAAAGTTTAGAATGAGAGCGAGATTAGAAGAGCAGAAAGATGGAAGGTTGCTACGACCATCAATTCAAGTTTATTTCTTGAGGTTATCTTGAAATGATTTCGGGGCTTTAGTGTCCCCGCGGCCCGGTCCTCGACCAGGCTTCCACCCCCCAGGAAGCAGCCCGTGACAGCTGACTAACACCCAGGTACCTATTTTACTGCTATGTAACAGGGGCATAGGGTGAAAGAAACTCTGCCCATTGTTTCTCGCCGGCGCCCGGGATCGAACCCGGGACCACAGGATCACAAGTCCAGCGTGCTGTCCGCTCGGCCGACCGGCTCCCTGTCGGTCGGCCGACATATGGAGGAACCGGGAGCTAAGCTGCGCTTACCAGGAGATAGCTTCTGGCTATCCCCCCTACCTCACCTAGACAGCGGTTTGTCTGATGCAAACACAGCCAACTGACCACTTATCAGCTAAGCAGAAAGCAAGGTCACTTCACACGACCTGACCCCTACTCAACCTGTGACCATTAAGTCTCTAAAGGTGTGACTTCTCAATTGTTAAGAGCCGACAAACTGGCGACACCCATATCCTATGTGACTTGACTCGTTTTATGTAAACTATTAAATAAACCCATTTATGGCGTTACATGGTTATCCTATCTTCAACCTCGTTATTGTGTATCACATAGTTGTGTTTGCGGGGGTTGAGCATTGCTCTTTCGGCCGGCCTCTCAACTGCCAATCAACTGTTTACTAACTAATTTTTTTCCCCACACCACAAATACCCCCAGGAAGCAGCCCGTGACAGCTGACTAACTCTCAGGTACCTATTTACTGCTAGGTAACAGAGGCATTTATGGTGAAAGAAACTTTGCCCATCTGCCTCGTGCGGGAATCGAACCCACGCCGCAGAATTACGAGTCCTGCGAGCTATCCACCAGGCTACGAGGCCCCTAATAACTGTGACTGATCGTCTGCTTTTGAGGGTATATGTAACCTGTTTGGGTTCTGCTTATTAGATCCTCCAATCGCCTGGTTTATTGTGTTAATGGCGGACTAAGGATAGCGGGTGACAGAGGGCGGAGAGCAACACCCAGCTGTCAGCGCCACTCTCCCATGCCCCTCCGACGCCAGCAATATGAATGTCAGGTCTAAAATATTTAATATTTTGCTCACATCCACCTCTGGTACCCCTCCCCCCCACCCCCCACCTCACCCTCCCTAGTCCCAACATACACCCCTCTCCCCCCCCCCCCCTACACCTTCCCTGTGTAGCCCCATCCTCCTAAAATGCAGGTAGTTATAGCGATCAACAAGGCTGTGGTGGGCCTGCGGGCCGCTTGAAGCAACAGCCTGGTGGACCAAACTCTCACAAGTCAAGCCTGGCCTCGGGCCGGGCTTGGAGAAGTAGAAGAACTCCCAGAACCCCATCAACCAGGTATATGTGGGCCTGCGGGCCGCTCCAAGCAACAGCCTGGTGGACCAAACTCTCACACATCAAGCCTGGCCTCAGGCCGGGCTTGGGGAGTAGAAGACCTCCCAGAACCCCATCAACCAGGGATCAAGGCATCAACTGTGTGGTGGAAAGTACAAACATGTCGTGATGGACCACTAGAAAGTAGACTTTTGTATTAATGAATTTGGACAAACCAGAATTTGTTTCTCTTTCTGTTGCTAATAAAACTTAACCTCTCCTAACCATCCTAAGCCTAATATAGTACATATACTAGGCCTAAGAATATTTAAGTTTGGTCTGAGGCTTATTTTTTTCCAAACTCTATAAAAACTAGTATAATAGTGGCTCACCGTATCAATATGTAGCAACGGTGCACCATTACTACATATTGGTAGGCTGGAGCACACAGTCACACGAGGACTGTATCATCCCAAGAGGACGGGTTACCCCCTCCCCGTCCTTTCCGCCATAAACCTTTCCATTTTATGCCCTGTTTATTCTTCCTTTTATTGTTTTTACGAGCCCCGACCGCCGCACTCATGTGAGTGATTGATTTAGTGATGGACTCACTATCACTCTTTTCCCTTTCTCTATTTGTCTTTCCCATTCCTCCCCCCCCCCCTCCCACCCGCACTCCCTCTTACTCTATTTCTCACGCAAATGTTCCAGGAGTCTCTTTCCTGTCTTTCCTTTATCGTTCTTCATCTTCTAATTCCACCAAGGGGGCCGCTGCACCTTGTATACTCACTCCTCACCTCAAGATGTTCCCGAGTCCAACCAAACGTTGTAGAAAATATTCCCTTCATTAATCATTAGAGTTTCTTTACCATGAATTTCGCTAACTTGATTATTATTCTTAATCCTGTGAGTAAGACGATAGAAACATAGAAACCTTATACTGTAAAGACCAACAAAAATATTTTTTCTCTATTATATATATATAAATATATATACATACACACACAACACAGAAATCATCGATAAATACAGCGATAGCAGGCGGCTTCACATCTACGAGGCACTACACATCAAGAAGTCAACACCAGCAATCAACAGCATATATATATATATATTATTAGTTTATTTTGGTAGCAGTCTTTCCTGTAGACATATATTATTAAATATGACCGAAAAAGTAAGATTAATAATTCTAACACGAATTTTCTCAATATTTCTTATATTTCTTTTCACTGTTGATGGTAACTGAAAAATCAATTCTCCAAAATTCATTTTTATTTCTAGTCTGACGCGACTCTTGAACGCGTTTCGTAATAACTTATTACATTTTCAAAGACTTTAGTTTACACACACACAACTATAACTAAACAGAGTTTAAACAGCTTCGATTTTATACCTTTATTTGGGTGAGGTGATATGTTACAACAGTTTTGGATGAGGTGAAAACAAACTTTCAACACAAGACAGAACACGAAACAATGGGTATAATATTTTGTAAGTTTAAAGGGAAGAATGGAAGTAACTGCAAAGGGCCTACTGGCCCATATTTCTTGATGCTTCTATATTGGTGCGGAGTCTTGAAGTGGGTATAGAAGCATCAAGAAATGGCAAGGAAATATATATATATATATATATATATATATTAAATATATATATATATATATATTAAATATATATATATATCAAATAACCTCGCTATTCAAGTCGAGTGCTCACACCCAGGCAGCGCGACTGTTGCATTTGGACAGCAAAATTTAAAATTCAAATAGCCCGGGAACCAAGAGTGACATGGGAAATCGATGTCCAGCGGGAGGTAAACAAACGAGCTTCCAGTGTCCAGGGAAGACGCATGAATTTATCTGCTTTTTTCCCGCGCTTTTTGCTTGTACTCTTTGGCGAGGAGGAAAGAAAAGGGGAGGGTATTGAGGAAGGGAGGGAGTTAGTGAGGATGGGAAGGGGTAAGAGAGAAAGGGAGATAGCAAAAGAGAGAGAGAGAAAGGGTGGAGAAAGGAAACAAGTTGGATGAAAAGGTTAACTGCGAGGCTACTGATAAGATAAAAAAGGGATGTTTTCACGGGAAAGAGATGACGGTTAATCGCTTGAGGGGAATGAAAAATACAATAATACACCGACGTTTTCTCTCGGCGGCTAATTCAAAATTTTCAAGAGACAACCGTCATTCTAACTCTGCACACTTAAAAGTCCCAAGCCTAACCTTTTAGAGAAATCATTCGCGTGGTTAATTAAACGTGTTCAAAGCTGCTTTTAGTGCCGCAGGCTTAAACGTGAATAGTTAATGCCATCCAAGAATGATTATCAATGACGTATGTGCACGTCCTTGTTCATATAGGTTGCCAGAATAATGTACCCTGCATACAATGTGCTGTGCATGTAACCACGCACAAAATGCACCGTCCGTATAATGTACTGTGCGTACATTGCACAGTGTTTACATTGTGCCGCATATGGTACATGCAACTTTTAGAATAATTACTGAACGCTCATGTTGAACATTTTATAAATGAAGTCACATGGATATTTATGAGCACAAATGCATGTCTGATGCTCGGGAGGGTGAGAGGGAGAGAAAGAGGGAGAGAAAGAGGGAGAGAAAGAGGGAGAGAAAGAGGGAGAGAAAGAGGGAGAGAAAGAGGGAGAGGGAGAGAGGAAGGGCGAGGCGCGAGCCAGCCAGCCATGTAAAAGAGGGGACAAGTGCATGAGAACAGTCAGTGAAATTCCCAGGAAGCCGTCCAAGGTATACATGAGAATATTGCAAAACGATACCGGGCTGCACACCTGTCTCCCTCAGCCTCCACACCTGCACGCCCGCCCGCATCAGCCTCCACACCTGCCCGCCCCCGCCTCAGCCTCCACACCTGCCCGCCCGCCTGCCTCAAGCCTCCACACCTGCCTGCCCGCCTCAGGCCTCCACACCTGCCTGCCCGCCAGCCTCAAGCCTCCACACCTGCCCGCCCGCCAGCCTCAAGCCTCCACACCTGCCTCAAGCCTCCACACCTGCCCGCCCGCCTCAAGCCTCCACACCAACCCGCCCGCCTCAAGCCTCCACACCTGTCTGCCCGCCAGCTTCAAGCCTCAACACCTGCCCGCCAGCTTCAAGCCTCCACACCTGCCCGCCCGCCTCAAGCCTCCACACCTGCTCTCCTTCACACAAGCAACAAAGAGCCACGCACAACAAATTCGCATCAGAGCAAACATTAACACATTTCCAGAAAGTGTAAAAAAAAAACTTTCTCGACTGACCTATTTCTGGCGTACGACGACGAGGACGAGAAGGACGAGGAAGAGGACGAAGAGGACGAGGAGATGTGTACACACACACAGAGTCCTAACCTAAGGTGAGATCCCCGGCATCAATATTCCTCAAAGGCATTAATAACCACGTAATATTTAAGGAACTAAACACGTGTCAATAAATACTTTTGCAGCATCGACATGTCACAGCGACTTAGGTCATGTATATAATTATAGGAGGAGCTACTTCAGGCAAGCCACTACAGCCCACTGGATGTAACATGCTGAAGTATTGCTGAATCATCATTATCGACGCTGAATCAACATTATCAACACTGAATCAACGATATTCATGGATATGCTGTTCACTGGGTAATATATATGGTACACCACGACCACACAACCACACCACGACCACACAACCACACCACGACCACACAACCACACCACGACCACACAACCACACCACGACCACACAACCACACCACGACCACACAACCACCACAATTATTTCACGACCATAACCACCCCTAACAAGGACACTGGCAATGTTACCAACAAGTACAACATATACACGTAGCCACAAAACCGGGGAAAACAACAACAACAACAACAACATCCCTGGTGTGAACCAATAATGTTTTGTTTACCGTGACCTTTGACCCCCCGAGACCCCCCCCCCCCAGCTGGTAATGTATTTATGTGTAATAGTTCCCACAAGATTTGGCTTGACTGTTTCCACACCAAAATAATGCTGACTTTAGCAGTCAATATTTATCATTCGCGTTTGCAGATATCTTATCGGTTAATCTTACGACATTAGAGATAAAAAGGAGTAGTTTTAAACTTACGTTCATAAAATATGCCAAGTTGGTTGATCGTAATGCATTATAATGCAACAAAGGTCATAAGAGGAAGCAGGATAATAGTTTTACTGTAGAATACTGACCCAAGCGAGGCGGTTCGTATACCCAAGCGAGGCAGCTCGTAGACCCCATCAACGTCAATGCACTGAAATATCAAGTGTTGCCTCAATATTTGCTTATTCCACCGGCCATTACCGGCAGGAGGAGGAGGAGAGCATCAACACCTTCCCCAGAGACTGGCCAAGGATGACGTCAGTACTGTCATCTGGGTACCAACTAGGTGCCTTCTGCACTCCAGTTATATTCAGTTGAACTTCCTACTCAGATGTTTATGTGTATACATAGTGCCCTACACTATGTATACACAGCTGGCTCTTGACTGCCCTACACATTCTGAATGCTGGTTTGCATTGTAAAAGTAATTCAGTCGCCTTGTGTGGTTGATTGTCCAATAAGCCACTACACTATGTGATGTCTAGCAAACATCTAACCCAGTCCATGGAGGACAGATGACAAAGTGTGTATGATGGTCAGCATTGTTTAAATAAATGGCCACGTCTGTGGTAGATAATAAACTAAGATACAGTAGTATGTAATCTTTCATACAGCACATAAGTTGGATAAAAAAATATATCAAGTGAAAATGATAAAATCCTTATATATTTTAGTAACTAGAACTATCCACGAAAGGGAATCAAGCAAATTACTCTCTTCAAATGCTCTCGAGGATAAAAGCAATGGAATCCAACGCTCTATGCTGATTTCAATAACAACCCCGCCTCCGACATCAAAACACTTGCCCCCTCCCCCTTCACGGGAGAGAAGCCAATTACCCTTGCAGGTGCAACAGACCCGCCTCGGGGCTAGACAACACCGTAAAGCAGCTGATCTTGGCAGATCGCTGGGTCGCATTACCTTGCAAAAGCGAGTCTGTCCGCCAGGCTGTAGAGCCTCGCTCGATATGGGGCTGGAGGAGAGGTTGTGAGCGAGTTTTTGGTCCCAGCTCGCTCATACCTTTCCGGTACTGAGTTATCGCACAGTAGCCACGTACTGACACCACGCACGCAAGCACGCACATACCCAAGGACCGTAAGCATGTACATACGAACATACCCTAACACGAGTACAGACCAATTTCACTCCAGCGATAGAGGTGAAAACCTGCTCTTTTTCTAGAGATTGTCCACCATCGTCTCCGAACTTTGCTTACCCAAATCTCGCACGACATAAATCTTACAGAAGACCGACATTTTTTTTCTAAATTACCGACATCTATACCAAAAAGAATTACTAATTTTAAATGGTTTATCAATTACCGCCACCAAGCACTTTTGACCAAGTTTAAAACTGATACAGTTCGATTGTTTAAGTGTGGTTGTGCTCACCTATCAGCGATTACCTAATTATCGCCAGAGTTGGTAAGTTCTAGCTCCTTATGCCCGTCATTTCTCTTCCTGAAGTAGGAGAAGGATGAATTTTCTTTAAATTTTATTAGCTTTTTCAGATTCTCACTATGTTCTTTTGTCCTATCTTCTTGTACTTTACAAAGCCCTTCCTTGTCCACCTTTTCAATTTATTTCAATATCATTTATGTCGTGATCATATCTCCTCTTTTCCTTCTCTCTTTCCTTTACTGGTGATTACAGATAGCCAGAACTGGTTTTAAGTAGCAAAATTGAAACAAGCGTGGCGCGGCCGGTCCAGCCAGCGTGGTGGGCGGGCGGCCGGTCCAGCCAGCGTGGCGGGCGGGCGGGCGGCCGGTCCAGCCAGCGTGGCGGGCGGGCGGGCGGCCGGTCCAGCCAGCGTGGCGGGCGGGCGGGCGGCCGGTCCAGCCAGCGTGGCGGGCGGGCGGGCGGCCGGTCCAGCCAGCGTGGCGGGCGGGCGGGCGGCCGGTCCAGCCAGCGTGGCGGGCGGGCGGGCGGCCGGTCCAGCCAGCGTGGCGGGCGGGCGGGCGGCCGGTCCAGCCAGCGTGGCGGGCGGGCGGGCGGCCGGTCCAGCCAGCGTGGCGGGCGGGCGGGCGGCCGGTCCAGCCAGCGTGGCGGGCGGGCGGCCGGTCCAGCCAGCGTGGCGGGCGGGCGGGCGGCCGGTCCAGCCAGCGTGGCGGGCGGAGTGGGTTAAGTGTGAGCGAGAGCGCCAGGGGTAGGCCGGGCGGGCCAGCACCTGCAGTGTTGACTGGTGTGCGTCACACCACACGGCGCCCTCTCAGTCATATATATGCTGCTGCTGGCAGGTCAGGTCCTGGCAACACACCACTGGCTGACAGCAAGGAGAAAGAGGGAGGCGGAGGAAGAAAAAGAGTGGGAGGAAAAGGGAGGGGCCGGGAGAGAAGATAGAGGAGGGACCTGAGAACTGAAGGTAACTACACTAGGATACGGGTGGACATGTTGACTGTGTACCTTCACTGTGTACGGTTCACTGGACTGTTTCCCGGGATTGTGGGTTGTTTCAAGCCTTGGTTACACATATATGAATTAGTCTGTATAATTGTACGTGTAACAGTTCATTGGTTGTTACCTTTATTGGTCTCAATAAACCTGATTTTCAGTTTCATTTATTCGTATATTCTTCTGATGTTAGTGTCCAACTACTGACATTTCCCCAGAATGACACTCTCAACACCTGCCTAACTCCCACGGTAGCTGTTTTACTGCTAAGTGAACAGGCGCATCAGGTAAAAGGAAACGTGGCGAACTATTTCTGTCCTGTACAGGGATGGAACCCGGGTCCCAAGGTTGTGAGACGCGGACATGAGAGTACTCTGCTGCAGGACCCGCTGTACGAGAAGGCGTAATTATCCGGGTGGTTGATGTCGCCGACATCCAGTAAGCTTACCAGGAATGTCTGTGCTAAACGTGTATTAGCCAAGGAGCCAGTCGGCCGAGTGGACAGCATACTGGACTTGTGATCCTGTGGTCCCGGGTTCGATCCCGGGCGCCGGCAAGAAACAATGGGCAGAGTTTCTTTCACCCTATGCCCCTGTTACCTAGCAGTAAAATAGGTACCTGGGTGTTAGTCAGCTGTCACGGGCTGCTTCCTGGGGGTGGAGGCCTGGTCGCAGAGACACTAAAGCCCCGAAATTATCTCAAGATAACCTCAAGATAGCCCTACATCCTCTTATGCACCGCCACTGGCGAAAGGTCCCGCCTTCATTTCCCATGGCAGGAACAAAAACGATTGGGCAACGTTGCCGTCACCCGATAGGAAATAAATACGAGGGAGTTTGGCTATTGTTATGGGTTACATCCTGGGGGGGGGGCCTAGACTAGTGTGTGGGACCTTGATACATCTTCAACAAATATTAAAGACAACAGATAGCACAATCCCTCGCCTCACATTCAGTACCGCTCCTGTGCCAGTTAAGTCCACTACGGGCTCACCATAGTCCGTGCTACTTGGAACTTGTTCTGAGTAGCTGAATCTATAACAACACAACCCGTTCTCGCACTTTCTTTAAGTCAATATTGACTTATTAAATGCGTGCATATGTGACATACTAATTTATTGTGAATATTTTAGTTTACCTTGAAAAGCTTCATAGAAAACACCGACCTTACCTAACCACCTTAGTATGTTAAGATAAGCATTTTATTGCTTCGTAATTACAATTATTACAACCTATTATAGGTATAGGTTAAGTAATAATTGTAATTACGAAGCAATAAAATGCTTATCTTAACATACTAAGGTGGTTAGGTAAGGTCGGTGTTTTCTATGAAGCTTTTCAAGGTAAACTAAAATATTCACAATAAATTAGTATGTCACATATGCACGCATTTAATAAGTCAATATTGACTTAAAGAAAGTGCCAGAACGGGTTGAACAACAACAACCTCGCTTCACCCCCCCCCCCTCCCTCCCCAGGGAACCCTAAACTCACTCACGCCCTCCACCCAGACCAACCAACCCAATCCCCCAACAGGAATCAGTTATTATATTGTTAACTCAAGGATTGCGATTCTCTTGCCATGGAGAATGTAGGTTAACCAAATACTATTAAGAAAATTGCCCACTCTCATTTTCCGCGCTATTTATGTCTTTTAATCTTTCTCTTGTGTTTACCTTTCTCGGTTGTTGAATTTGCCCCGTGGCGCAGTGGTAAAACACTCACCAGGCGCTTTGCGAGCGCTTTTCTTGGGTTCGTATCCTGGCTGGGGAGGATTGACTGGGCGCCAATCCTTGACTGTAGCCGCCTCTGTTCACTCAGTATGTAATGGGTACCTGGCGGTTAAACGATTTGGCGGGTCGTATTCCTGGGAGAAATTAGCATTAAGGACCTGCCCGAAACGCTACGCGTGCTGGTGGCTGTACAAGAATATAACAACTCTTTATATAAAACAAAATTGGACGTCCCGAGCCAAGCCACTCTGCTCGCCCCAACGCTAGGTAGAGTGCAATTACCCGGCCTCTCAAACTAATACGTCTCATGTTGTACCTTATGGTCCCCAAGGTACAAAGTACTATGAAAAGTAGCGGCTCACATGGTTGGTTGGTTGGTATAGATTTAGCTACTCGGAACAAGTTCCAAGTAGCACGGGCTATAACGAGCCCGTAGTTTACCTGGCACAGGAGCGGGGATGGAACCGAGTGGCATTATCTGTTTTATATCTAAATGGTCGCCATTCCCACGTGAAGAGGAGAGCAGGTGCTCTGCACCTTTTATTTGTACCGCTGGAAGGGTTACGGTGTCTTTGGAATACATTCATTTCGGAGCAGGTAAGACGGTCACTGGCGCGATTTACTACTAATAAAAATTAAACAATTTTGACTAACCAGAACCGGTCGAACCCAAGAAAACTACGCAGGCGATGAGTCACAATAACGTGGCTAAAGTAAGTTCACCAGACCACACACTAGAAGGTGAAGGGACGACGACGTTTCGGTTCGTCCAGGACCATTCTCAAGTCGATTGAGAATGGCAAGAACACTACCTAACCTATCGAGACATCCAGTAATGTGTTGATTGTGATATCACAATCTTGCTTAAACACACAACTTTGAAGTTATACAACATTAGACAACAACCTCCCACCAGGGGACTCGAACCCTAGCCAGCACAGATGCTTCACAACACCTGGCATAGCTTGGTACGCCTTCAACCCACCCACTACCGAGCACAACATAATAACATGTGCTCTGAACGGGGCGAGAATAGCTTGAGCTACCTCATCCCTTTGTGTGTATTTATACCTCAATAAACTTATTTGAATTTAAATTTGAATCGCGGCATAGAAAACGTCAATATAACGGTCCTTTCATATGCACTAGTAAGTCGTATTTTTAGCCGACTTATTCCGTTAAAATTGCGACGTATTAGGAGAGAAGATGGGTTGAATTAAAAGAGGTAGCCAAACTTCCCGCCCCCGGCATGAAGCCTAAGCCCCAGCAGTGTAAGCGCGGGCAACTCCACCCGTCAACCTGCTCAAAGTTCACCGGCCAGATTCAGGAAAGCACTTACGCAAACACTTGCGAACGTGTACATTTCCTCAATCTTCGACGGCTTTGGTTACATTTATTAAACAGTTTACAGGCATGAAAACTTCCCCATTCAACTGTTGTTATTGTTATAAACAGCCTCCTGGTGCTTCGGAGCTCATTAACTGTTTAATAATTGTAAACAAAGTCGCCCAAGATTGAGAAAAGATGTACAGGTCTGTAAGTGCTTTCGTGAATCTGGCCCCAGAGCACTAGAGCCTCCCAGATGTGAAGTTAACCCTCCCCGCCATCACTATCTTATCTTTATATTAACTAAGTGCAAGTTAATTAACCCTGCATCAATTAAAGGGCGTCTCTTGCCAACCGTTATTACAGGTAATCTTGTAGTTAATTAAAATAATAATACGCTATACTAGGCTTTATTTCTCGTTATTTAATGTTGTATAACAATTGTTATTAACACAGTATATACGACCTTGATCACTTTTGTAACAACTAACAACCACAACATTCTAAATATGTCAGTTAAAGAGGTAAAACACGTTCAAAAGTCTCAAGTCTAACCCGTCTCTTAACTCAGATACAGACACATTCTACTAACATAGAAGAAGCAAACTACAGTGCAGGCGAAATTGAAATAAGTTTATTGAGGTAAAATACACACAAAGGGATGAGGTAGCTCAAGCTATTCTCACCCCGTTCAGTACAACGTGTTAGTACATACATAGACACACATCACAAACAATAAACCTGTTACCAAACATTCTGAGAGATAAACATGTACATTTCCTCCTTCACAAGTAGTATGGTATCAGACGTACACAAATACTTTTATGACCTAGTTATACGGATAATTCAACAAAATATTACAGTCTTGGTGCAAAATTCTTATATCTCTCAAGAATATCATCAACCTTTCCTTTGTGACACATCCAGGCTATTTGCTCAGGAACAGTCCTTATCTCAGTGTTTCTATATACATTAATCAACGGACAATCAAGAACATAATGGGCAAGGGTGTGAGACCTTAACATACCACATAGTTTACACTTCGTGTCATTATCATGAACGCCTATCCCATATTCCCAGTAATATTTGTACCCAAGCCTGAGCCGCATGTACACAGAGTCACTCCAAGCATTTCTCCTTTTACCATAAGTGAAAAGGGTGTTTTGACTCACATACATGTAGTGTTGCATGGTTAGACTTCTCTCATACATTATCCCTCTCCTCTCCACTCCTGCCTGTGCCTGAATATTTCTGATTTTGCTTCTTATTTGTCTCATTGTGAATTCACATTCAATGTCAATTTGTGGTTTTGATGTGGCACGTTTGGCCAAGTCATCCGCCACCTCGTTGAGCACTATTCCAACATGAGATGGAATCCACATGAATTTCACACTATGACCTTTCAGCTGTATCTCAGCTATTCTTCTCTTACAATCCTCAACTATAGACATGAAGACTGGGTTTGCAGGCGACGAGTCACAATAACGTGGCTAAAGTATGTTGACCATACCACACACTAGAAGGTGAAGGGACGACGACGTTACGGTCCGTCTTTAACCATTCCCAAGTCGATAGACTTGACTTGACATTCTATCGACTTGAGAATGGACCAGGACGGACCGAAACGTCGACGTCCCTTCACCTTCTAGTGTGTGGTCTGGTCAACAAGCAAACTACAATATTTACATTTTTAAACACAAAATCTGCATACATCAATCCTAACATTACACATTTCTTATATAAATGAATGATAACATCAATTATAGAAGGTTATCGCCCTCCTTCCCCCTCTAAGGGCAAGTGATCGCTGTTGTTGTTAAAGATTCGCTACATGGAACAAAAAGTTCCAAGTAGCACGGGCTATGGTGAGCCCGTATTTTATATTATGTGATCGCTGCTAACGCCTACGTATGGTCCTGTATGACTAACCATCCTGTGAGATGGGGACTTTTAGTATCACTGCTATCTTATTCACTCTTGTGTTGATGATATCCTCATAATGCACCCAGAGTCTGCCAGTGCAGACTACTTATCACATGCCTCTGTATGACTGTTACGAATCTCACTAGGATTCTGCCATTACTCTTGATTCTCATATTACTTTATTGTCTTGTTCTTTAATATAGCATCCAGTTGTATGATATAAGATTTTGTATGTTATATATATATTATAGCATGCTGTAATGTGTCTGAGTTACATTATATTGTGTGAGGCTTTTGGTGTTAATTTTTCATGTAGTTTTTCCGTGTGGGCGGTTGACCATATTTGGATATGGCCAGTGTGGGAACATTGTTGTCAATCGAGTGTTTATAGTTTCACCTTGATTTATCCCCATAATTGGTTTCCGTATTATTGTATGGAATGTTGTACCAGTGTTACTACTCTTTAGTTTAACAATGTTTTGAATATTAGTGCTGCGTTTTATTATTAGAATTTCCACAATGTTTGTGTGGACGGTTAGTTGATTTTTTGGTAGACGCTTGGCCTGCGGATCAAGGCGTGGGCAGAAGCGTGGCGGCTGCTGTCGTGAGGAGTCATGTTTTAAGTTAAGTCATTGGTCACTGTTATTTTAGCCCATATAAATGTTAATTATCTGGTTAGATGATATTGTATATATCTCTCTAATTAATCCATGTCTTAGTGATAGTGCTCATGTCTCAATAATGAGGTTATTCTATGATTTGCATGCTGAAGAATATTTCTGGGTATTTATTTATACATTTAAGTGTTATTAAGTTTGTCCCCCTTAGCATAAATATATTGTTCTCCATTTTATGCAGTGATGTATATTTACCCCTAGACAGTTGTTGGCAAGGCCGATTTATTATCTTATTATTGCACTGCGGGGAGAAGAACCTTATTTAGTCTCAAGGGTGGTAACAATGACTAACCATCCTGTGTGATGGGGATTTTTAGCATTACGTAGCTAGCTTTTTGAGCTGCACAAATGAGGATGTATCTAAATGTGTTAAAATAATACATATTATGTTGTGCTGGGAAAAATGTGATACAAGCAGAGACTCGCCATGATAGTTAATGCTGTCAACAGTCCTATACAACATTTATAGAGCTGACTTCTTATATAGTGGCCTTTGGTTTGGAAACCTAGTGATCCCAGAGGGGAAAAATAACTTATCGAGAATAATAAGTTATTGAGACTTACTGAAACTTGCATCGAGTATCGAGACTTTGAAAGAGTATAATAAATAAAATAGTTGTAATAGTAGGTGTTATTGTTACAGAATGAAAGTTTTTCTTACCACAGACGTGGCCATACATTTGTACAATGATAAGCAGCATACATATTTTCTCGTCTGCTGGGTTATAACCAGCTGCTTGGTAGTTTTGGCGGGAAAACTACACACGTGTTACGCAACAGAAGCGTTTCTAACCGCTTAGAAACTATGTTAAGCAAGTTCCCGTCTCCCACTGCCGGGATGCTGCGGGAGACGGGATGCATAACACAAGGCGCTCAGCATCCCTACAATGGTAGACGGGATGTCAGGAATAAGGACTTAAGTTATACCCACGACGACAACCTACGATTAGATAGGTAAGGTTATTATAATAAAACTAAGCCAGTGTGACTAAACCGGTAGCACTTAAAAGATATATATGTGAGGAAAACAAGTTGGGATATGAGGAAGAAACAATGCCCAAGACTTCACCACAGGTGATCGAACGCCGACCCTGCACGAAGCGAGGCCGTTGCTCTACCATCCAGGTTATTTATAAGTGGATGCAGGCGAGGTCTTGCAGCGGGAGGGGACCGACCCTTTGAGCGAGACTCATCATTAGCATAATAAAGAGCGGGAGCCTGTACCAGCAACCACCACGCCTGCCCGTGGAGGTGCGAGCCACTCTTATATTATCTGGGGGAAGAGTGCGCCACCGCGCACGACGTTGCCTGCAGATGAATATTTACGACCATTGGGTAAACATGGTTGCCATAAACAGGGTTGCCATAAACATGGTTGCCATAAACAGGGTTGCCGTAAACAGTAATCCTGTTAACAGTTAACAGGATTACTGTAAACTTTCCGTCCAGACCAGTAAGTGGGAGTTCAACATGGCGACTACTGACATCCAACATTCCCCAAGTCTGTCAATGCACCTTTAGTGTCAATGATAACAACATTACTGCAGCATTCGGTCATCAGCTACACCTATACATTCTGGTCACGCCTAGTTTTAAATGCGTACCGACACGAATGACTAAATTAACTATTATTTAGATGTGCGACACACGTGTTTCAATCAGTTCCCGATGCTAACAGGTATTTTCAAGCTACTTCCGAAAGAAATGCGTAAATATGTCTTGTGTGTGTTGACTTTCAATGCATATAAATTAGAATAAGACGATTCTCGTATAAATATTAAAGTTTCCCCTGGTCTTATAAAATATTATAGAAAACGAATTTAAAATCTGAATAAAACCTAGAACCAATAAAGACCATTGAGGCAGAAAATCGAAAAGCGAAGCCTCACCAAATTGTGAGTGACAGGCAGAGCGTTTTCCTTCATACGATTAGGCTTAGCATTTAAGGTTAAAGAACTATCGACTACCATGTGTAGTTTCCCACCAAGACACAGTCTGAGGAGCCTATTAAGACTGAAGGAATATTGCATTCTAACCTCCCATAGCCTGCGATCCTCATGCTGTCTAGAACTCCCCACCCCCACCCCCCCACCCCAGCTTTCAGGCTAAATAAAAATCAGCTCTTTTCAATCTGTTTACGGACC
Source organism: Procambarus clarkii (assembly GCF_040958095.1). Lineage (NCBI taxonomy): Eukaryota > Metazoa > Arthropoda > Malacostraca > Decapoda > Cambaridae > Procambarus > Procambarus clarkii. The sequence goes on along the minus strand of NC_091240.1, from coordinate 10,162,708 downwards.
CTCGCGAGCATTCCTTACAGTCAATCTAAGAGACAAATTATCGTTTTGTTTCCATAATAATTTATGATTGCCTGCCTGGAACCAGCAATCGTCTCCACAGACCAGTGTACCAAGTCTTCCAACTATATACTTAATTTACTAAATGCTACAATGTAATGAAATTGTTAAAATGAATATTTACAATTTATTTTGTAGATAAAAAAATTTAAATTATAAATTACAAGTAAAACCTGGGTTTCCAGGCTAGGCTTGGAGTAGAACAACTCTCAGAATCCACTCCAGGTATGATCTAGGTTAGGTACGTACATTCTCGAAGCCAATAATATGAAAAATGTTTCGTCCCCCATTGACGTCCATGCAGGTCTGTTCATCCGCGTATTCATTCCTCTTGAAAAGTACCCAACTCCTCCATGCGACCAGAGGAGACGCGATATAATGCAAAAGGCTACATTTGAGGAACTGGATTTCCTAAGGTGCAACTTTGCTATCCTCCGATACACTAAAACAACTGCCTTACTCTACAGGTACTCTGAATTGTACACATGTAAGTGGCATGAGCCGCAAGTCATGTAATGGTGGGGAAAGTGAGGTCCTGTAGAGATAATGGCAGTTCTCTGGCTAAGGAATTGGACCTCCCATCTAGAAAATGGGGCCCCTCGCGGCTCGCCACCAATATACAGTATTGACCCTGCTCCTTTTGACAGTTCTCTGGTGCCTTATATAGCACAGGCTTATTATAGCTATACAGAAAAATCTATATTTTTAATGGAAATGGAATAACAAATATTTTCATTTCGTATGCATACCCAAGCTAGGAGCCAACGCCGATTTACGACATCCACAATAAGATCTTCAAGCCTAAGCCTATTTATAGTGTATAAACAAGTCTAGTAGTAGGCATCCTTCAGTCTCGGGAGACTATGGAGTTGCGCCCTGGTTGTCAATCCTGGTGCAGCGTCTGGTGTGAAACAAGTCTAAAATACCATATAATTAGGCCTAGGAGGATCCCAGTGATCCCTAGGAGGATCCCAGTGTGAATGTCTTAAGGAGATCTCACGTAATAACGGATCATTTTGACTTTCTAAGTCTAGACGCAATATATCGTTTGAGATATTATAAAAACTAGTGTTGCTAAAAAATTATAACCCACTCTCTAAAAGGGATAGTACCTATGTCTACTATGGAATTTATGTACAAACTATAGACTGCCCCCAGGAAAAAGTCCGTTTTGTACTGTAATGCTGAAAAACACAAAACATCCAACAGCCTAACCATAAACCTAACCTAATCTGTCAAAGGCTTAAAGAAGCAATCCAAGGACTAAAAATAAGCAACCATAGGTCTAATTTATTACATATATGTATTGTACTAGGCCTAGTAAGTGTTATTGATTTTGTTGTGCCCTTAACAAAATCAATACAACAATATAAAAGATGGACTCTGTTCGAATCCAAATTTGGTCTATATATATATATATATATATATATATATATATATATATATATATATATATATATATATATATATATATATATATATATATATATATATATATATATATATATATATATATATTAGTATTTAAAGGTTACAAAACATACAAGACAAATGCCTAAAGGTTATGGATCTCTTGAAGCTCCTCCGCTTCTGGACAGGAACCGAGGACGCAGCAAGCATTTCCCCTCTGGATCGCCACACTGAGACGCTGAAACAAAAAAATGGAAGCCCTTGGGTCTCTGGTGACGTCAATGAGCTTGGAACCCAATTCCTTGAGAAATCCCAAGGCACTCTTGCCCCATGGGCCATGCGTCTCAGACGCTATGGGAACAAAGAGGTATTGACCTTCCAGTCGCCTGTACTTGAGTGATTTTGCTGTTTCCCTGTGGTTGGCCGCCCCACCTGCTTGATCAGCTCCGAAGTGTACATAGGTGTCAGCCAGGGTGGATACACATGTGTAGTCCCACACCAACTGTCTACCCTCCTTCCATGAGTATATGGTGATGCCATCAGGGCGAAGTGCGGGGAAATCCGGGTTTTGGACCCCTAGGATGCGAGGTTCTCTCTCCGCTGGGCACCCAGCTGAGACGAGGCTTCTCTTGATGATGTCATTGACCTCGCTGTGTCTTGCATGCCAGCCCTTTGTGCTTCCGCAATGCAACCCATGCAGTCCGTATTGGTCTGCTTCCACCCTGTTGCAAATACACTTGTATTCAGTGTGAATTGGGGCACCAAGGCGGAGGGCCACTGCTACACGAAGGGATTCTGTGTATATATATATATATATATATATATATATATATATATATATATATATATATATATATATATATATATATATGTCGTACCTAGTAGCCAGAACTCACTTCTCAGCCTACTATTCAAGGCCCGATTTGCCTAATAAGCCAAGTTTTCCTGAATTAATATATTTACTATAGTTTTTTTCTTATGAAATGATAATGCAACCCTTTTCTCTATGTATGAGGTCAATTTTTTTTTATAGGAGTTAAAATTAACGTAGATATATGACCGAACCTAACCAACCCTACCTAACCTAACCTAACCTATATTTATAGGTAAGGTTAGGTTAGGTAGCCAAAAAAAGCTAGGTTAGGTTAGGTAGGTTAGGTAGACGAAAAAACATTAATTCATGAAAACTTGGCTTATTAGGCAAATCGGGCCTTGAATAGTAGGCTGAGAAGTGCGTTCTGGCTATTAGGTACGACATATATATATATATATATATATTAATAAGGAAGGGACCCTTCTTTCACCTCTGGCTGGAAGAAGGGGGACCCATAGCCTCGGAGGAAACCACACATAACGCATTAGAGGGAATGTTTAGGTCCTCTCCAATAGTTTCTGTGCGCTTTTCTCCTATCACCCCCTTTCCTTTGAACTTAAATAAGTATTTCCATTTTTTAGGATATGAGTCGCGTACTGCAGCGAGCCTGTTTGACCATTCTTGGCGGTGCCCATCTAGATCAACACCTCATCCCCTCACGCCACCAAGAAAATATTCTACAAGAGCCCCTTTAAAAGCCCACGACCCCCATGGATACGAGGCGTGGAGAGAAAGTGAAAGAAATCACTGGGTAATGAAATCATCCAGTGAATATTCTTGGAAAGTTCTTGCTGCATACTGGAAGGTCAATGTGGAGATGAATAGACATTGATAACGTTGTTTTTTGTTGTTTTAGATTCAGTTAACTCGGGGGGGGGGGGGCAGTGACCTCTCGTTGTTACCCTCCCCCCCCCGGCCTCGCTAAGTGACCTCTCGTTGTTAACCCCCCCCCCCGGCCTCGCTAAGTGACCTCTCGTTGTTAACCCCCCCCCCCCCGGCCTCGCTAAGTGACCTCTCGTTGTTAACCCCCCCCCCGGCCTCTCTAAGTGACCTCTCGTTGTTACCCCCCCCCCCCCGGCCTCGCTAAGTGACCTCTCGTTGTTACCCCCCCCTCCAGCCTCGCTAAGTGACCTCTCGTTGTTACCCCCCCCCCGGCCTCGCTAAGTGACCTCTCGTTGTTACCCCCCCCCCCCCCGCCCTCGCTAAGTGACCTCTCGTTGTTATCCCCCCCCGGCCTCGCTAAGTGACCTCTCGTTGTTATCTTCCCCCCCCCCCCCCCCCTCGGCCTCGCCAACACCGCATGCTCTGGCGAGATAAAAAAAAACGTAGCAATTGCACAAACTCATTTGCAAAACAATTACCATCAGCTGCAAAGTATTTGTAGCCGACTGCTCTTTTTGCACCATCCCAAATGAGTCATTAACAATTCCTCTGATGCCACGGAAAACAAATATTCTTTCGACAATTTCAAATTTAATTCTTACCAACAGAGCCTCAACTTCCTTCATTGTTATTAAAATGAAGGAAGGAATGAGTATTGACACAGTAAATTGGTTAGCTTTGTGCTGTGTTTAACCAAAGAACAACTGATGGAAGATGATGAAATGTATATTTAATATTGAGATAGAATACCAGGCTAATCGGGGGGTCCCTCGATTGTTTCAAGCGCGGGTTGGACAAGTATATGAGTGGGATTGGGTGGTTATAGATAGGAGCTGCCTCGTATGGGCCAATAGGCCTTCTGCAGTTACCTTTGTTCTTATGTTCTTATGTAATGTTGCCTGAAGGGTGTGCCTGGGCTAGAGGGGAGGGGGGGACTGGGGAATGTTGTCCAATATGGCCGAATATGAACATAATTTGAAAATAAAAAAAATGAAAATAAATTTGGGATTTATTTTTTTCAACAATAGTAAGTTAAGGGTCCTTTGATAGGTTAGGTGGGCAGGAAATTCTCATAAAGTTTCAAAACGGTATGAAAAACGTTAATGGAAAGTTTCCTCGTCTAAGCTTGTCGAATAAGCCAGACGACTCAAACAGAAAACGGAACAGTACGTCACTTTTGTGAGTCGATTTCATTTCAAATTACGTCCAAATTTGGCCATAGCGTGCATACGAGTCAAAAGTGACGTTATTTTTAAGACGACGGGTTGAGGCGTCATGTTATCTGTCTAAACGTCCGCAGGGTCCACCCGTCCGTCCGTCAATACGCCGTCCACTAAAGACAACATACAGTACACTGCTCTCGATAGAAGTCGCCAAGCCCGTCATTCTTATCTATTTCTTAGCGCACTCGGCTCCCAATCTATTGGTCCTAGGTTCCATTATCGGGGGAGCGAAACGTTTGGGCAGTCAACAATAACCACTATCATCATATTCCTAGACTTCAGTAACACTTTCGATATTATTCCACAGGAGAGAGGACTAGAGGCTGACGGTACTGCTGCGGGACATCTGAAATTTGATTATAGCAAAGTTATCGCAGACGAAACAAGGTTAGGCCGGCGTGATCAAAGTAGCCCAGTTGCACGCCCAGGGTTTAATTAAGGGATCATCTGGCTTGGACTTTATAGTGCGCCATCAACATAAATAACTTGATACAGAACAGATGAACAATCGAGAACGGTCAGGCAGAAACAGACGAGATGGGCGGGTAGACAGACAGACATAAGAACAAATGCAACTGCAGAAGGCCTATTGGCCCATACGAGGCAGCTCCTATTTATAACCACCCAATCCCACTCATATACTTGTCCAACCCGCGCTTGAAACAATCGAGGGACCCCACCTCCAGCACGTTACGCGGTAATTGGTTCCACAAATCAACTACCCTGTTACTGAACCAGTATTTACCCAAGTCTTTTCTAACGTCTATTTAGTATTTACCCAAGTCAGACGGGCCAGTTACAAACAGGCGATCCAGCAGCTAACAGAGGAGTAGCTACAGACGAGCCAGGGAGACAAACAGGCGGGTCAGGTACCAACGGAAAGCTGGGGGGGGGGGGGAACAGGTGCAGACAGACGGTAAGGGGGGGGGGAGCCGGGGATAGGCACAGCAGCCAAACAGACAGGCAAGTAGTTACCCCAAGCCTCGCACATAATAAACCAAACACAACTACCCATACACAATAACCCAAATAACTCCAGAATACCTAATAACGAAAGTGAACATCATAACAATGCTCAAAGTGCATCTGTTAGCAAACAACTTCAAAATGGATACTAACGGGGAAGAACATCACACTATACTACAATGGAATTGCAATGGCGTTCGCAATAGAATTAATGACATCATACAGTACGCCCGTGAACACCAAACTGACGTCATAGTGCTACAGGAGACGCTGGTGGGTGATGACTTCAACCCAAGGTTCAGCGGATATCAGAAGTTCTCCCTTCCAGCTAGGGAAAGAAAACGGGGCCTCACTACCTTTGTAAGTAACAACATTCCCGCACAGATTATTGATGACCTGCATATGGGGGATGAGTATGAGTAACTGGGAGTAACTCTTCACTTAAACAATAATGCCCTACATATAATCAACCTATATGTGCCACAGAGTAAACTTGACCTTGACATACTGCCTGAATTTGTTAGGGAAGAACCTACCCTGCTGGTCGGTGACCTTAATGCCAGGTATCCACACTTTGGTGCCAACTGTCATCAGCCCAATGTCAATGGACGGAAGCTGTCACTCTTTGTCAGGGGAAGTGAAAACCTTAGAGTCCTGGGTGATGAACAGCCAACTCACCTCAGAGGAGGAAGACTAGACTATGCTCTCCTGCTGAATGCACAGGACACGGATGCCAGTACACACAATGTGCACAGTTTATGTAGTGACCACTGGGCACTAATTACCACCGTCGACATGAGCAAGGGAGAAAGAGACAAATAAAAGAAAAAGGTTATCACTCGGACCAGATATGAGGCCGCACTTCATAAACAGGATGAGTGACTGGTTCACGGAATACCAAATCCCAGAAGACATTGATACAGTGCTTTATCTTAGCACTGTATCCTGTGCTACCCAATCCCCCAATATTTGTACCTAAGCCATATTACTTTACAATGGTAATCTTAGATATCATTTGATATCATGGTTGTTGTATTGAGTACATATTCTACTGCATTATTCCTTGAAATGAGCCTCATATTGTGCTTCAGTGAACCAATATATAACCCTAAAATGTTATCCTCGTGTACCTAGTAATCCTTGTTCATTATTGTGTATTGTTATTATTGTGTATTATTCTAATCTGCTTTTGTGTCAAAATTCCTTCAATGTACCTGTAAAAAATGTTTGTCAATTTTACTGTCAAATTACCTAAAAATTATCTGTTAGTTTAAGGACTTGCCCGAAACGCTATGCGTGCTAGTGGCTTTACAAGAATGTAAATTCAACTTAATTTCTATGTTCTCTGTTAACCCCCAGTGTACCTTCTTGTATATAAATAAATAAATAAATAACATGTTCCTACTATGGTCTGGTGGGCTTCCCGGGGCGGCCACCGTCAACATATGGTTCCCGGTCGACGCCAGCGCGGAGCCTGCCTATACCAACATCAGCGGTATCTTTATCCTGCCCACTAATAATATGTTTTTTACAGTTATGAAATCAAATGTCTTAAGATTTCCAATATAAAACTGCCGTAAGAGTCTGGCACATCAGTACACGTCTAGGCGTGCCATCCACCATATGGAACTGTTGTATATACCCGACATATCAGTTGTATCCCCAACATATATACCCGACATCAACCGTAGCCCCAGCATATATACCTGACAACCATAAAGAATTGTTAGGTCATTATACACAGTCTTTCAGCAGTGTTTCCCTTCCATACAATAGCAATTTAAAATAAAGAAAAACATATGTTCCACGAATCCCAGGTCCTGAATATGTCCCATAAATTGGAACATTCAGGGATAAGGGATTGAATTACATTCCATATACATATAACCTCATCCTACCCAACAGTTTATCACTGTGTGTATGTTTTATCCATCAATCTCGTCAGTAATAATTGGGTATTATAATAATTAGTTTTTTATCTCGTACAGTAAAGGGTCGCGATTACTGTTATTTTTGTAGTTACAGTGGTGGTGACTTTACAAAATAAATCTTACTGTATAAGTGTGGTTTCGCGAGATTGAGTTTTTTTTTTACTTAGAAGTAATTTTCATATAATGTGCTTTATTAACTGGATGACACGTGAACAAGTATCGTTCACTTTTAATCTATCTGACCTGGATCTCACGGCTTGAAATTCTACCTCGCTCGTTGAGTATCTCTCTCTCTTATGATTCTGGGAGAACCGTTGACAAGCCGCCGGCGTCCTGTCCTCGTCGAGGCACGTAGTGTTAGTAGCCCTCGGGTAGATTCAAGTATTTAAAACTGGCCAAAATTTACCAAAGTGTTATTGGTGGAATGGTAAAACAAAGTTATCCAAACACTTTGGATAATTTCCCGAGGGATGTCAACAAACGGATCTACTGCCAACTTTTCCTAGACAGTGGAAAGGAACATTTATTTACCTTTTGTAGAGTTGCCATTGACGTCTCCCATGTCGAGAGCCTCCATGCCCAGGTGGCCGCCCGTGTCCTGGCCCTCCCCGGCGACGCCTACAGGCAGGTGCTCCCTCGTCGCCTCGCTGCCCGGTACCTCTTCACCTGAGGCCATAACTGACTCTTCCATCACTCTAACCTCGCTGGCTGCCCTGTCAAGCGCAACTTCTCAAGCATGCTGGAGCGCCTCCACGACTGCCTCAGTCCCTCCTGGCATCATGCCGTTCTCTTGTGAAGTTTCACTCGGGTTTTCTGTGTCCAGATGTCAACATGAGTGCACTCGAGCTTTGCTAAAACAAAACTTTCCCCCAGCTGTCTCTGATCTCATAAATGTCACGCGATAGGTTTACGACACTTGGTTATAATAATCACTGAAGAAACGCGAGACTTAAGAGACGAGGCACTAAAGCAAGTAGAAAGTAACAATAGAGAGAGCAGAGGAGCGCCAGCAGCCGTCCTCCCCCAGCGTGCACCACCAGCTGACTCCACCACTGGCCGGGGAGCCAGGCGGGGCTATTTGCACATGCCAGATTATACATCGCTTCAATAACTTTTACCCATATTCCACGTAATAATTACCCACCATAACTCTAAAGTCATTTAGATACAAAAATATGTATGGTATCTTTGATGTCCACAATGGGGAAACTACTAGAAGATACTTTTCTTATGAGAATTAATGGGTTTCCTGTTATTCGTAAGGTAGTAACCCCACCATTCAGGTGAGCTGTGAGCAGCGCATCCATCAGTCACTCCCCCGGGTGCCGGCGCTGGCACCTGGCCCTGCTGCAGGGCCAGGTGACATGCTGCAGGGCACCCTTGACCCTTAGGCGTAGACCTACCTCAGGGGTGCAGGTGACCCCTTGGGCATAGGCCTACATGCAGCAGGGTACATATGACCCCTTGAGCGAAGGCTTACATGTAGCAGAGCACACCTGACCCTTAGGTACGGGCCTGCATTTGGGTACAGATGACCCCTTGGCGTAGGCGCACATCCAGATATGATCCATGGACGTAAACCTAGAGAAGGATTGTATTGCCGGATTGTAATATTGCCGGAACAACCGTGGACATCTTCAAGAGGAAACTAGATTAGAAACAAGGGATAGCCATCATAACAGCAAAACTTGTTGGAACCACCGCCAGACTGTCAATCAAAGACAGTATATAAAGATCGCTTCAGAGAAACCTTCAATATGGAACAAGTGCATAGACGAATAATCTGGTCAGGATTCTAGAGAAAGAACATTGAAATGGACCATTAAAAACAAAGGGGAAGATAGACCATATCAACACTTTCGGCAGCCTCCTCCATGGGAAGAATCGAGTCTAAAGATAATCATTGAAGGATTACCAGTTAAAAAATCAGCATGTGACTCGCAGAGGCTCAAAGCAGTCATAGAACAAATGGAAACCATCTCAAGACCTACAACGAACCACATCTTCACAAACGGATCAGTTGATCAAGAAAGAGGTTCTGCTGGGGCAGCAGTTTACACTACCAACCATGAAGCTTACTGGAGCATGAATAGTGGGTGCTCAACATTGCAAACAGAATTATATGCCCTGAAGGAGCCCATAAATTATACAATTGAGAATAATTTACATGATGTCATCATTCATACAGACTCTAAATCTTCGCTCCAGGCATTGCTATTCAGTCATCACAGAGATAATATACAACTCATCACAGAAATTCAACATATAGGAAAAGAAGCCCATAATCTAGGGCTGTCAATCACCCTAAATTGGATACCAAGTCACATTTGGCATAGATGGTAATGAAAAGCAGCTGCTGATGTAGACCTGACCAAATGTAAACTGTGTCAACAAAACTATTCGCACACCCTCCGTCACTATGTGATGGAGTGCGAAAAGATACGTGAATTTAGAGACAATTCTATAACCAATGTTCCAGCGATGTGTCAATATTTCATTCAAAATGATCTGCTACCAGAAATTTTAGCCAAATATCCCCAGTTTGCTAACTGTAGGTAGTAACTAAGTGATTGTAACCTATCCACCGCTTCCCACTGGATGGGGGGCGGTGTGCAGGACAAACATATAACTTGTGACACTAGCTCTCCACATATGTCAGTTGCTTAATTTAGAACCTGTACTTGAGGTCGATCTCGAACCCATTGTTGATGTGATGACTTGTATTGAATTTTGTAACTAGCTCATCAAGATTGTAACTTGCTTAGCTAAATGAATTGTGGGGTTCAGTCCCTGAGCCCATTATGTGCCTCTGTAACCCTTTCCACTACCGCCCACAAGATGGGTATGGGGTGCATAATACATGAACTAAACTAAACTAACTAACTGGTAATGAAAAGGCAAACTCACTAGCAAAAAATGTCACTGCTCTACCTGTTGTACAGGCTCAAATACCTCACAGACTAAGTTTTTCACAGACTAAGGAGCAATTCAAGAAGAAAATACTCCCAACTATCAAAAGTCGCCACAGAGCCAAAGTAGCGGAAGGAAGATCCACTGCGATATGGTACGAACAAGCCACTGGGTACTTCTCTTTCAAGCCTGGCAAAAAGATATCCAGAGACATTGCAGTAGCCATACACAGACTCAGACTTGGTTACAAGTGCTGTTGGGAGGTAATAAACCCAATAGTTTGAGTGTCATATCTGTGGAACAGAAGCAGAGGCGCCACTATTGCACTACTTACTGGAATGTGAAGCTACTGAAGTCCTGCGCATCAAACTCAACATTAATCTAACGACAGCAGCTGCATTAGATGCACATTGCACAGCGACTACAATGATTAGAAAAGCCGTTGAGGAATGGGACTCACTAGTGAGCATTCGGCATCTACATCCGCCACCAAGATAACGTTATTAAAACAAGATTAAAACCAGTGTACTAAAACGGAAGCGAAAAAGAAACAGGGGAAAAGGAGGAATCCCCACCTCCATTGAAAACTTTGACCCAAATATCACAGTAACAATTTTATCGCGAAAAAACGAACTCACCATAGCCCGTGTTACATAGACATTTCGTTCTGAGTTGCTAAATCTAAAACAACAACACGAACAGGCTTTTATCTTCATTCTACTTTGCTCTGATGAAGGCGAATTAGCTGAAAACGCGTTAAGAACTCTCGTTAGTTAAATAAATAAATATATATATATATATATATATATATATATATATATATATATATATATATATATATATATATATATATATATATATATATATATTTTGTGACGATAATCTCTTTCAAGGGAGACTGAGCCTGCTCTTCCCTCCAAAGTACGTCACCTCAACAGATAATATAGAAGATATATCCAACAAGTATCTCCAAAACGTTTTACCCAGAGAGCAAAACGTATCCAGCACCGGCGCACCTGCTCGCCCCCGCCACCGTTAACCAGCAAACTGCTTGTCCATCGCCTGCCTGTCGCTGATTGGCTAGTGCCCAGTCGCACCTGCCCCACCACCCTCCTCCACAAGTTGATGTCTGGGCTACAGCGACCTAGAGAAGGCAGAATATCTCAGTGCTCCACACAGTTGACACGTCTCATTGGTAGACTAAGCCTTGGCTTACGTGTACTAAGGGAGGTGGCAGCTTGAAGCCAATATTCCTGCACTATTATTTACTTTGCTATTATTCACTTGTCTTAACGTAACTTTTCATTTGCCAGTGATTATTCTTATTATTTTGTTTGTTGATTTGTCTGTTACATTTTTATGCTCAATTTTATTCATGTCTTGCTTTTCTAACGTAATTAAAATTTCATTGTTAAATTTACTTGTGTTTTGTGTGTCTTCCCATTACCTTACCACAGACGAAAGTTCCAGCTTTTCTCTTTTTTTTTTCTTTATGTGACGAGGCCATGCCCCTAGCTTTTGAAACAGCCGAACACCAACGCGTTACCGTCACAATATATATATATAGTTAGCTTTTTGATGGCGAAATTTGAATTTTCTTGTTGTTGGTAGATACATTACGAATGGGTGTGTTGTGTTCACAACACACCCATTCATAACAGGAAATGTATATGTTTATCTCTCAGAATGTTCGGTAATATCTTTATTGTTTGTGATGTGTGTCTATGTATGTATTAACACGATGTACTGAACGGGGTGAGAATAGCTTGAGCTACCTCATCCCTTTGTGTGTATTTTACCTCAATAACCTTATTTCAATTTCAATTTTAACCCTTTCATAACGTATTTGAGAATCTTGTTGCGTCGCCACAAGTGTCGGTGAGAATCGCCATTAGGGAGGTGGTGGTTGCCTGCTTGACGAGTGAACATCCAGTTAGAACCGATATTCCCTCCAGAACCACGCACGAGGCGTCATTTTCAGGCAAGTTGATTTGTTTTTGTACTGAGGCTGGTGTTTTCTTCCCTGATTTAATGTATGACTAATCATCCTGTGAGATGGGAATATTAGATGAATTCATGGCCAGATTTTGATTTACACTGTGTAATCTTTCATATAAAATAGGGTAGCAGCACATTGCTGTGAATACCTAAGCTTGCTAAAAAAAAATCACATCGGGAGGAATGCCTGGGGGGTAGAAATAGCCTAAGCTACTCTATCCCTTTGAGATGTATTTTTTTTTCTTGTCTCAATAAACTTACTTGAACTTGAACTTGGGAGGAATGGGGGATGGAAGAGGAACGGGTAAGAGAAGTAGGATGATTTTGAATGTGGAAATGGGGCGGAAGGGAAAGGGAGGCAGATGTGGGAGAGGAGGACTGAGGGAAGGGGGGAAAGTGAAGGGAAAGGGAGGGAAGGATGTAAGGGGAAAGAAGGAAGAAGAGAGGAGGGGGAAATGAAGGAGGTGGGTAAGAAGAGAGGATATGGGGACAGGGAGGACGAGTGGGGGCTCAGAATACACACCAGAGAGCAATGGCAGGAGTCCCGGTGCACTAGATAACTGTTATCGTGGTCCAGATAATCTTGACGTTGCTATCTCTGCACTCACTGCCAGCCGCTGTCCCCAGGAACCTGCACGCACACACACCCATACACATATAATAGTGCACACATGAGCATATATCCAAACGTTGTATATATATATGCATACATACGCTTGTATGAATATATATCACATACATGTAGATGTCGACATGTATTACAAACTGAAAGTGGTGGTGACTTGCTATTGAGTTATTATTTATTATTATTATAACTGTTTATTACTTCTTGACCTGTTAAGTGAGAGAAATACTGCATTTTACAATAGAAAAACTCTCACTTAACAACTGTGTACTCGTCAAGGTCACCATTAACGGCTTCATGGCCGCGAGAATTCTCCAAGACAATTGTCATTTTAGGCACACACTTAATGAACAAAATAGTAGCCGCTACGATGCATCTTATAAGAAAAAAACATTAATTAGTAACAAATAATCCAACAGTATGAGGCTGTGGGGAAAGATTTCAAGTAAGTCGCAGTTTCCTGCCGTCTCTCGAGCGAGGACTCTAGTGCTGGCATGTCCGACTGCATCCTGTTGCCGTATGTTGAACTTTATGTTATATATTTACGAAGTAAGTTAGCTATAGTCCAAAGAAGGCACCATATGCTCAGGAGACTATTTAACACTTTCGTCGCAGAATATTAACAAATTCATAGATATCATTCTGGCTGTCAATATAAGTGCAAAAAAGACAAAACAGTGTCAAAGACGTTAGATTTACTAGTTAAAATGACCTCGACTTACATAATTAATACTTTTGTAACAATTTGGGTATATATATATATTATATATATATATATATATATATATATATATATATATATATATATATATATATATATATATATATATATATATATATATATATATACATAAGCCTATACTTGCATAAACCACAAGTGAAGATTAACAATCTTTAACAATTGGGTGAAATGAAGATATATATATCAGCAATATATATATATATAGTTGTCCTTAACTGTACGAGAGGTTGAAAATGAGTGAGGATGAGGAGCAGGGGTTGTTATGGGGAGAGGGATTAAGCAAGGAAGAACCTCCTGAAGGGAAGGCATTGCAAGATTCTTCACTGGAAAATACAATGTTTACAGGGTCATGTAACTTCTCACTACTTCACTGGCTCTCATGGGCTCTGGGATACACATACACACACACACACACACACGAGACTGCAATTCACGCTCAATAAATAACCTTGCCCATATTAAGGACGTAAGTATTAAGGATTGCATTATGAATGATGGTACCAATCAGAGTATTACATTCACTTCCAGGAGCTATTACTAACATCATGATACCTTAGCAGCGGCATTTTTTTCGTTACGAGCACCATTATGGCTGGAAGACACAGCTCAGCCCATAGTTAACAAATGGAATGCATTAGGAAATTATGTGGTGGAGGCATACTCGATATACACCAACAGTTGAGAGGCGGGACCAAAGAGCCGAAGCTTAACCACCGCAAGCACAACTAGGCGAGTATAAAGTAAGTATTTATTTATTTATTTATGCATATACAAGAATGTACATAAGGAATGTGAGGATACAAATATGGTAATTACAGTCTTGTAAAGCCACTAGCACGCGCAGCGTTTCGGGCAAGTAAGTAATTATCAAAAAAAGGCACCAAACCGGGAAGGCTATGTAGCACCATCAAATGTGCGGAATAATCAGAGGGCACTAAATATCACCAAGGATGCCAATACGAGAACAGAAACGCATAAGGCGAACGATATTAAAAGTATCTGAGTCACCAAGAATACTATCGAGGGATAAGTGACCGCGAGGGACGGTCGGAAAACAAGACACACGCTCGTCCTGGAAGTCAGGACACTCAACAAGGATATGCACGACTGTAAGAGGGACAATGCAATTAGGACAATAAGGAGCAGGGCGGCGCTCCATCAAGTGACCATGGGTTAAGCGAGTATGGTCAATACGCAACCTCGCCAGAGCCGTTTCCCATCGTCGGTTACAGTGGTAGGAGGACAGCCACGAGGAAACACAACATTTAAGAATACATAGATTGTTACCAGTAACAGACGACCAACAAGCTTGCCAACGGGTAAGGATGGAGGAATGGATAACCGGGTAAAAGTCGGAATAAGGAATACCTTTACGAGAAGGGGTCAGTGGGCGTATCAAGGTTCAAGGTCCGGAAACAGTTGCGAGTCTGAGGAAGGTGGGAAGGACGAGGAGAGGAAGAGCGCAACACTCGAGCATAAGGGACGTTAGCATAAGGCGGGAGCCGGCGAACCTGGTGCCTCACCTCAGGAAAAGATAAACGCTCCCGGTGCTTCAAGTTGAGGACGGCTGCCTCAAGCTTATAATGAATACACGCACGGGAGAAGGTAGGGTGGGCCTCACCGCAACTGAGGCAGCGAGCCTGGGAAGAAGTGCACTCCAACTTAGAGTGACCTTCGCCCCCACACAAAGGACAGAGAGAGACAGTTCCAGAGCAGCGGGGAGCACCATGCCCAAACCTCCAGCACTTATTACAGAGCCGAGAAGAGGAAATGTACTCCTGGACAGAGCACCTGGCACCAGCAAGAATAACAGAGGGTGGAAGGGTCCTACCATCAAAGGTAATCTTTACAACCCGAAGAGGTAATCTTTACAACCTCGTGGTCGTCGGACGGCGACGACCACGAGGGGGACGAGTAAACGTGTTGACCTGGAGGACAGAATGGCCCTGGGCCTCAAGGATGTGCTGAATATCACCGTAGCAGTCCTGTAGATTCCGAACACCAGTTGCAACATGGGGCGGGAGGAGAATAGTGCCAACACTGGCATTCAACCGAGCGTTCTTGGAGACCCGAACAGGGGTCTCGCCAAGGTCTGGAATTATTAATATTCCTGATTCACAATAGTCGACCTAAAAGCACTTTGTACAGGTTACAACTCAGTCCAGGATTTAATAAGTAATGGCGTAGTGCAAATAATGTTGTTTTGGTTATGGTTCAATATTCAATTGGTTGTGAACTTTTTTTCATCCTCTCTGATTAACTGGCAGTACAGTAATTGAAAGTAACCATCTTCATTATCACTTACCATAATAGGAGAGGTAGTGTAACAACCCGAAACTACATGATTAGCTTATGAGTTTAGGCCGGAATTTTTATTATTATTAACTTTATAGTGGCAACTTTGCAAGGCATGCAATATCTGCAATGTTTAATTAAACAAAAACATATAATAAATATGATTTTATTAATTTATAGTAATAAATCCAAATTTGGATCAGTGGATGATCCAAAAGGCCATACTGTATTGTACAATACATAAAGATATGGTTTGACCTCATGAAGCAATCATGATAAAAGGCTTCCTCAGGCCAGTACCAGTATCCTAAGAAACTAAAGAGTGGTGTAATGAGTACAGGGGTTGAAATAGCACCATCTCTCTCTCAAAATATACTAAAGCGCCTAGATTTCATTCCGGAAACCAATACAAGAGCAAAATAAAAGACACGAGACGAATAGTGTCAAAGGAATTGGTTTCACCTAGGATTTTATCAATGAATATACAACTCAAATAAACATTAGGAAAGCAACATTTCTGACCATTTAGAAAATCAAAACACAGTGTGAGGAAGTGCCCAGTTGTTAACAAAACAATGCAGCTCAGGTGTAGTAATGACAGTAAGGTGTTGGTCTTAATTCTACAAGTGTCTACGAGTTAATCTTGTGTGACCAATGCATAACGGAGCCAGAGACGTTTCCAAATGTTTCAATAGCAAGAGGAAGACCATAGGAATAAGTCACAATTGATAGTACACAACTTGTTATTCTTAATGTCTGATCATCTCTCTCTCAATGGTTTTAGATTGTGTAATGAATGACAGGGTAAAAATCTAAGTATGGACAGTGTTTCTGGGAGATGGGACAGGATGAAATGGCCTAAATAGAGAAGCCTGCAAGTGGGCAATCTATACAGTAAAAAACTGCAAAGGAGAGTAAACAGGGCTTTCAATAGGAGCAATAATCAAGGTGTGGTACAAGTGTGATGGGGATTTATCTGATTGCAGATATCAAGACATTACAACTTTAAAACTATTAGCATCATGATAAACAGTTGCACATAACATAACAATGTAATATCAAAAACCAACTTAATCTGGAATAATATACTGTATATATTATACAAGCATAGTTCCTGATTATCTAAACTTAAAATTAAGTTGTAATAAACATGCATTTATGACAACCACATTGGACAAAACTTACGATATTATCAAGTTTGTGGTCATAATGTTAATTATTTAACTGATATGTAGATTTGTGCATACTGCTACTTGGCTGCAGCAGATTGATAAAAAAATATATATATATATGGACATGAATATTTCTTCTCCATTTCTTTGATACGAAAAGGAAAGTTTCCATTGTACATTTCTATTCATGTTATGTCTTTCCAAAGACTATAATAGGAATCATTAATAAAGCAACCTGTTCTCTCAACTAATGAGTCACATTTTTTACATCATCATAACCAATGTTACAAATGCAACGTATTACGAAGAGTAACAGCTCACAAATATTTACATTTTCTATGCATCGGACTTGATAGGTAAGATTAGTTGCTTGGGTTTGCACATTTCTGGTTACTCTAAAAGGTTGAATTTTTTAAGAAGTGGCAACTCAAGAGAACAGGCTGAGTAAACAGTAGCAAAATTAGTTTTAAAGGTACAGTATATTAGATTACTCTGACAAAATTTATTTGGTATACAGAACATAGTATTGTTGGGATCAGGAATTCAGTTAGGTTGTTCAGTCACCAACCAGTTACTAGCCAAACACACCCATTAACTTAACTTAATAATTTACCTGTTGCTAGCTTCAAGTTTTTCTATCCTCAAAGCTGGGCTTGTTTGGTGATAACTTGATCGGCAAGGCTGTTGTTTGCCGCAGCCTGCAGACCTACTTGTCCATCATGACCCTCTTGATCCAAAACTCCTTGAAGAGGTACGCCCAATTTCCTCTACAAATTTCCACTTGTTTCAGCAATATTTCTCATATTTGTTGAGCAGAGCTAAAAAGCCATGGGTCTCTCAGTGTTCTGCACACATCATCCACTATGCCTCTCCACTGTTCTGAACAAGGCTTAATGATATAATGCTAATTTTCCATTTTACACATCATAAAATTTAATTATTCAGATTTACCCAAAAGTGAACATTGAAAATATAAGATTTGAGGCATCTTGAGACATCCATTTCAACCTCTTAACCATGATTAATTATTAGTCCATCATATTAGCTTTGCCTAAGCATTATCAATGGACCACGAGAGTGATTTTTCAGAGTACAAACTTATAAATGGCACAACAATCAATAAGCTGCAATATTTACACAAGTTAACCTGCAATAATAGTTTTTGTTTTGGTATGGTCTAAATAAAGTTAACAATAAAGTGGTGAGAACACCTGTACTATGAAGTGGTGAGAGCAAGCAACAGTGTTGCAGTAATCCTTGTTTCTTTATTGTGTATTGTTATTATTGTGTATTATTCTGATCTGCTTTTGTGTCAAAATTTCTTCAAATTACCTGTAAACATTTTTTTTGTTGATTTTACTGTAATTATTCTTCTTAAAATTATCTGTACCTGTAAAGAAAAGCTGTAAAATACCTGCTAACATTTTTTATCAATTTTACTGTTAATTTATCAAAAAATGTTCTGTTAGTTTAAGGACTTGCCCGAAACGCTATGCGTGCTAGTGGCTTTACAAGAATGTTAATTCAACTTATTTTCTATATTCTCTGTTAACCCCCAATGTAACTTCTTGTATGTAAATAAATAAATAAATTACAGACCTTGTTATGGTTTATTGTGCGGCACTAAAGCATTCATTCCTGTGGTTTTTCCTTACACATACATATTGGATGAGAACATTAGTGCATCATGTTGGCTACAAATACAGGTAATTTGTTGGTGATGGCTTCTCCAAGCAGGAAACCCACGAGAAAGCACTCAATGATAACGTTTGAGAAGAAACTTATTCTAATAAAAAAAAGGGTCAAGAGTGGCATCCCGAGAAATGAAGTGCATGCAAAGTCCTAAGTGAGCAAGAGTATGCTTTCAGATGCCGCAACTTTTTAAAACCAGATTGATAGCAAAATTATAGATTTAGTTACAGACAATTAGCAGGTGAAGAAAAACCAGAATGAGAATGTTGGGAAGGAAAAAGTATGGAGGAAATTCTGGATTTTGTGAAGCCATCTAAAGTTAGAGTCAGGTCTCAGGTCATTTGGCACTTGGGAGATAAGCATGTACAATATTTACATGCAGTTTTTGCAAACAAGAACATAGGGTATGAAGCAACTTTCAAGTGACACTTCTATTGCATGGACTTCCAAGAAAGCATGCATTGAACCATCTGCACCCGATTTGTTGCATGATGACGTTAGTACTTCAACATCTGAGTGGTTATCACCTTCAATCTCCACTTCAGCCAACCCAACACCATCAACACCCACCACTATGTAACTAAATGCGTACCATCAATAACATTCATCAACTTTACAATTACTTCTCACATTGGTGAGCACAAAATTTTTCATTTTTACCCATAAAACTTAAGATCTTTTTATCCTTAGATTTTCAAGACGACAAACCACGTTTCTGGACAACAAGTTATTCTTCAGGTCTCGGTCTTGAGGCATCCAAAAGGCATGTGTTCAGCTGTATAATACCAAAATGCACTTGTGAACACATTTGCAAGTGTACTGAAGTTATCAAATACAATCTACATACATACTGTACCTACATTATGCAATCAATTCTGCTTGTAGCATCACTGCATTGGGTTTAATAGATAGCACAATCTCGTTGAGAACCAACATATATCAGTACATAGGAACAAGAAAATAAAATGTATAAATAAAATATCTTTTTTTATATTTTGATGAATTAATCTCAACCTCAGTAGAACCCTCTCTGAATGGGAAACTTACATTTTAGCATTTTCAAGTACAATCAAAGCCAAGTTCTATGTAAACAGAAAAATTAATACAGTACAGTAAACTGTAAATCAGAGCTGGTTAAAAATACTGAACTTCACAAGATGAAGGTTACAGTTCTAAATTGCTGCCATACTATATTCTGAATTCCAGGAGGCTTAAATGCATATTTATCATTAATATTCTCATTACAGTACTACACAATTTCCCTCTCATTTGGTAGGGAAGCCCTCACCCAGAAATGACATAAGTATTGAGACTGTGTGTATTGAGAGTACTGAGAAAGTATCCAGTGTTAAATGATATAGGGTGACCTAAAAGAAACATTGTAGTATCTATGAAGATTACTGTAACAAAATATTACACATAGTAAGTAATTATCAAAAGAAGGCACCAAGCCAGGGCTAGCATATGATACATAGCATATGATATGATACATAGGGCTAGCATATGATACATAACATGGCAACATGAAAAAATGGAACTGTTCATATTAACCCCCTGAACTGCACAGCTATATAAACGTACTACGTCAAGGGGCACCTTACTAAAAATAGATAATTTATCAAATGGAAAAATTGCACATGACAATTGGAGCAGCACGAGGGTTAAGGTAGGATAAAAATCAAAACCATACACTTCACTTACCATGAGATTCTTGGCAAAAAATATGCCAGGCAAGCACTTGGAAGGGATCAGGATAAGGATTTGGGATGGGACAGAGGAAAAGGAATGGTGCCCAATCACTTGGACAGTCAGGGATTGAATGCCAACCTGCATGCTTATAGAAAGATGCTGTAATTATAATTATATCAAGAGAATCTATTTTGTCAATCAAGATGAAGTGATCAAGAGACTGCAAAGTCTGGCATTGCTAGAAAACAAAATTGATACATTAAACTCATGATTAATAATACTCCCAAATATGAAGTTATTTAAGAAATTAAGTACATACATACATAGTATTTTAATTCAAGACATTATAACACTATTGGGTGATAGATAAATTTACCATTATGTGATGGGAAATTGGAAGGCTAGAATCTGAACAGAAGTGAGTGTGTGCAAAGGTACCTTTTTTGCAAGGTAAAAAAAAGATACTAACAAGACTCAATTCAATCCCCATAACTTCCTAACACCAAAAAAATTCCAACACTTAAATCAACTAAGTCTTATATATTTTCAGTGATTTTTCATCTACAAAACTATCTTAAAACAAGTGCTGCTCATAACTAGCTGATTTCACCTTAAGATTGATTTCTTAACACTTCTTGTATATTGTCCACACCTATCCTTGCTTCCTCACGCTCATTACCATATCTAATTGTCTCTTATCTTCCTGGCTGCCTTCTACAATTACTATCAAATACTGTATACCTGAATACACTCTCTTCACATATTAATTATAATTAAATATGACCAAACCCTTTAAATAGAAACTTTCCTCAATCTTGCAGTTTATAGGCTTGTACTAAACACCTTTCCAAGACATTTTAACTCCTTGCACTAATGTTTTTTTTAAGTTTTGAACGAGATTAAAAGATTAGGATGTCTAAGGAAGTGAACATCTTAAATGTATAAAAATTATGTAAGCCCAGACAAACAAGGTATACCTGAACAGAAAAAAAAAAAATTCAAGATACAACTTGGACAGTGTCTGGGAAATGGAACAAGACCAAAGCTATGTGGTGACACTGGTGATGAAAAGATAACATGGAATTTGGAAAAGCCTTCAGTCTGCAAGTAGGGAGATGAAAGATAAAGAGGAAATGCAAAAATGAAGACTGGTGATCAATGTTTTTTAAAACTTATATAATATATGTGTGTATATATACTGTGCAAGCATGCATGCATGCATGATATTATATATATATATATATATATATATATATATATATATATATATATATATATATATATATATATATATATATATATATATATATATATATATATATATATATTATATATAATATATATATATATATATATATATATATATATATATATATATATATATATATATATATATATATATATATATATATGTATGTCTCATTGAATATGACCGCATATTCTGTATTTACAGGTACTATATTCTGATTTAGTGCTTCTATCCCTCTAACTATTTTCTTAGCATCAGGGTTTAGCTGAAAGAGGAGTTCTCCAAAACTCATTTTCGTAATTTCAAGGTGAAGAAAAGAAGTGAATTACTATAGAATGTATTACACTTATTTATACAATTTGCACAACGTTTCGAACCTCCATGGTTCATTCTCAAGTGAAAAGAATTTTCAGGACTGGTTGATTTATACCCACACTGGGTCAGGTGATAAGACAATAAAGGTGAAAACATGAGGGGGATATATAAGGGATAAATGGGGGGTGAAACATAAGAACATAAGAATAGAGGTAACTGTGGAAGGCCTATTGGCCCATACGAGGCAGCTCCTATCTACGTACAAAGTTTAATCAGGTGTAATTGGCCTGTTATGTTGAAGTGTCTTCTGTGTTGGCATTGTTATGTTCTGGTCTTGTCCTTACTCTCATGGTGGGTAGAGTAAATAGTTCCGTGATTTGGGTGTTCATGGTAGGTTGTTCTATTCTTATGTGAATTGCTTCAAGAATTTGTAATCTTCTCGCATCTTGGGTTTTGTCTATTATACAGATATTTTTGTTCAACATTTCTCTTGTTAGGGTGATGTCATGGGCTTGTCATGTGATTCCTGGGGGCACCGGATTGAAGATGGCATGTCAAATGCCTCTTCAGCTTGGTCGACGTCCTACCTATGTACTTAAGATTGAAGGTTACATCCTTCGTGGGGGCAAGTGTACATGTATACAACGCTTGACTGCTGTAGAGGGTTCTCCGTCGGCTTCGGGCTGTTTTTGATAAGTTCAGAAGTCTTCTTGGTTTTGTAGAATATTATCAGGTTTATGTTTTGGTTAGGAGTAATGCTTTTTACTCCTTCACGGATTATTTCTTTCATTATTCTTTCCTCTTTTATATGTTCACTGTGCATGGTTGATTTGTAATATAATTTTATTGGAGGTATTGTGGTTTCTGTTCTAGGTTCAGGATTATACCATCGGTCCAAGTGTCTTCTTATAGCAGCGTTTATTTCCGCGTTGCTATATCCGTTGTTCACCAATACCTGAGTTACTCTTTCAAACTCTCTACTCACGTTGCTCCATTCGGAGCAGTGGGTAAGCGCTCGACGAATATAAGCATTGAGAACACTGGCTTTGTATCTTTGCGGGCACTCACTTCTACCATTCAGGCATAATCCTATGTTAGTGGGCGTAGTATATACGTTGGTGCTTAAAGAGGTTCCTGTTTTTGTTAGTACATCCAAGAATGGCAGACTGTTATTTTCACTATTTTCATGTGTAAATCGGAGTACTGACTCTCTCTCTAGATGGCTTTTTAGATCAATTAGTTCATCTGAGTCTTTTACTATTACGAATATGTCATCTACATAACGGCAATATACAGTTGATTTTTGTCTGCTACTGAAGACTCTGTCTTCGATGGTTCCCATATAAAAATTAGCAAATAAAACTTCTAAGGGGAAGTCCATTGCTACTCCGTCTATTTGTAAATACATGTCTCCTTGTGGACTGATGAAAGGGGCTTCTTTTGTACATGCTTCAAGAAGACTCTTCAAGTGTTGCTCAGGTGTAATGTATAAGTGTAATACATTCTATAGTAATTCACTTCTTTTCTTCACCTTGAAATTACGAAAATGAGTTTTGGAGAACTCCTCTTTCAGCTAAGTCCTGATGCTAAGAAAATAGTTAGAGGGATAGAAGCCCTAAATCAGAAGAGAGTAAATACAGAATATGCGGTCATATTCAATGAGACATGTTTAAAAGAAAACCTGCTGCCAGTATACACACACACACACACGTGCGTGCGTGTGTGTGTGTGTGTGTGTGTACTGGCAGCAGGTTTTCTTTTAAACAAGTCTCATTGAATATGACCGCATATTCTGTATTTACTCTCTTCTGATACAGACAGAGAGATAGATAGACAGATAGACAGATAGATAATTATATATATATATATATATATATATATATATATATATATATATATATATATATATATATATATATATATATATATATATATATATATATATATACAGTATATATATATATATATATATATATATATATATATATATATATATATATATATATATATATATATATTATATATATATATATATAGTAGGCTAGCAAAGTGTGGCATATTTTTTTTTTACAAAACAATGGTGGATTAAGATAATTGTAAAATGCAGAAATTTGAAACACAGGGACAGTTATTTTGGGCAAAGTACAATATACTGAACCAATAAAAACATGTATACAAAGTTAGAAAGTGCAATATGTAATTATCAAACTAAGGCACCAAGCTGAGAAGACTACCTAGGAGCTAGAAAGCCTGACCAAAAAAAATAAATAAAAGTAAGTCATAGGTGAATGGAAGCAATAATCGAGACATGCCATAAACAACCTAGAAATAGTGTATACGCATGCCCACACACACACACACATTAGGGGGCTTGACAGCTGAGTGGACAGCGCTCAGGATTCATGGTTCTAAGGGACCATGAATCCCGAAGGGACCTTTCACCCAGATGCCCCTGTTTACCTAGCAGTAAATAGGTACCTGGGAGTTAGACAGCTGCTACAGGCTGCTTCCTAGGTGCGTGTGTGTGTGAAAAAAAATCAGTTGATTGACAGTTGAGAGGCAGGCCACAAGAGCCAGACCTCAACCCACTCCCCCCACAAGCACAACTAGGTGAGTACACATGCAATGACATTAGGAATAACATCATAAGTATAAAGTACACTGGAATAGTTGAATAAGCTAAAACTAGAGGTTCAGAAGTAAAGGTTGAATCAACATATGAATTTAATATTAGATAGATACAACCTAAGAAACTAGCAATCAACAATGAATGTCTAGATCAGCATTTCTCAACCTTTGTACTCTTAAAATAATTACAGGTCTTACTTAAGATAAATGTGTGGATATCATTATCAACTGAAAGGCGACGATTTCTGTTTTTGTGCTTGACACTGATTAAATGAGAAAAATTAAATACAAAAATTTCAAAAAAAAATTTGAATATGATTAAAATTAACCTATTTATCACTATCTCTTGCAAAACCCCTAGTTACTTTGGGATATGTGGAATCCTGGTTGAGAAATGCTGATCTAGAGTAAAGAGACAGTCATAGGAGCTGAACACACACACACACACAGCTGAGAAAACACAGTACATAAACAGACACAACTGGGTCAGCACAAGGTATTAACACTGTGCCTACATGCATGCATGCACACACACACACCTGATAAGCTGCAAATGTGTCTTTCTTTACAACATAATATGGTGTCAACATACTAAATTACTTGAGAAGAGAAAGTAAGTTTTTGTTTAAACTAATTTTTTTTGCAAAAATTGTAGAATTGCAATACTGTACCTCTATTAAAAGTACTATATGTCACAGCAATCATAAGTTAGTTTTAAAAAAATTACATTTCTCACAATGTATTCAGAATGAACAAAATCATTATATTCATGGATTACATTTTATAATTCATAATCACATTTATAACACATACAAAACTGATTTAAATACACCATAGTCAGTATACAGCCAAGTACGCCATACATTAAAAGCATTGAGCAAACGGGTTCATAAAGACCTCAAATTACAATTAATAAATAAAAGTTTTCTAGTTCATAGGAATATTTTACACAAAAATATAACAGAGACAAAAAAAGCACTTTATTACTCAACAGTATCTAACTGCTTACGGCTTCTAAAGAACCTTTTGGCATATTCATACGAAGAGATCATGATGCCACATGCTGGCATCACTTTCGCTAATCGCGGAACCAGACCTGAGAACAAGCCCTTTACGCCCTGCTGTCTGTAGATGTTTGCCAGCATCTGCTTGGTTGAGCCAGAACTTTTGATGTTATCTGAGGAAACAAAAAAACTTTTATGCTCCCTACCACATGAAAGTGGGAAATGAGTATAATGATAATGATTGAATATACTGTGTAGCCTTATAAAAATTAACTACAATTATTTTATACTGCCCAGTAGTACTAGTATCATATAAAAAAAGATATGCATAATTATTCATCAAATTTTAATACATTAATGGATCTTCACGAGGAGAGAGGTCTACGATGGGTAGCTTATAAAGATCACACATCTTACCCATTTATGAATGGGGTTCTCAAAACTAAATAACTGCATACAGTTAAGAGTACAGTATTCAGACAAAACCTTTAACCCTTTTAAGTACTAATGAATACATCACTGCACTGCATAGAGCGCCTTGTGGCACTAGATCGAGGGTGCGCAGAGCATCATGTGGCGTTTCTAGGTTTCTAGGTCTAGGGAGCGATTCAAAGCTCCTGCGGGTACATGGAGCTCACAACCTGTGTCTCAGGACTCTTATAAACAGACGCTATCTTGAAAAAAATTTGTTAGCATCCGTGCTGGCTGTGAGAGCCTCAGTACTGAGAGAGTGACCAAGGCTGGTACATGCAGAAGCCGCACACAGCACCGCTGAGCAGCTAGGGGCCACAGCACCACTTAGTAAAGATGAATAAAATAGGTAACAAAGTATTTTGCATTGATAGTGTTATAGATGATCCTGACTGTCATATAAACTATGTATAATGTTCAGATATAAGTAAACACAATGTCAGTTATGATATTCACAGCATGAGGTAGAGAGAGAGCATCCAGCCATTGTTTCCTGGGGGAAACAATATATATATATAGGGGGGGGGGGCCCTATATATGGGGGGCCTCGTAGCCTGGTGGATAGCGCGCAGGACTCGTAATTCTGTGGCGCGGGTTCGATTCCCGCACGAGGCAGAAACAAATGGGTAAAGTTTCTTTCACCCAGAATGCCCCTGTTACCTAGCAGTAAATAGGTACCTGGGTGTTAGTCAGCTGTCACAGGCTGCTTCCTGGGGTTGGAGCCTGGTCGAGGACCAGGCCGCGGGGACACTAAAGCCCCGAAATCATCTCAAGATAACCTCAAGATAGTGTAATAACAGCAAAAGAAGTGTTGGGAGAAACCATTTTGGTGAGGGCGGTGGCATCATCTTCCTGACTTGTCATGTTGTGTAAGGGTGGCCACTATGCTCTTTGTGCACTATGCCAGCTTAGATGAACAGTTATGGTAAACAAAACATGTAGATACTTATATATGTCTGTATATAGTGAATAAAAGCAAAAACAGTACAGTGGGATTAGGATGTTGGCGAGTGAGAGGTTTTTGAGGGAGGGAGTGGCAGCGAGTGGCTATTCCTCGTTGCTTTTTGACTCACCATATCAACTTAGTGGTTCGTTATGGTGAACAAAACATGCAGATACTTATATATATATATAACCTGTGAATATAGTGTAATAACCGCAAAAGTATTTGATCATTGTTTCAAAAACATAATAATTGAATCAATAATATGCACACCATAATTTTGAGTACAGCGATGATTCACACATTTTATTATATAAATATATCAAACTACACACTGTTGAATAATATTACTGCAAAAAAATAAGAAAAAATCAGAGACATTGAAATAATTAGGTAATAATATCTTTGTGGCAACTCTTGTCTGACAGCGGGGTCAAAGCAGACCGCCTCCGGCACTTGCTCTGTCAACGCCTCTTTTTTGCCAATTTCTCCGCCCTATTGCAACCAAAATAAGCCACATGATTTTTTTTATTATTTTCCCGTGATCAGAGAACACAAATTAACATCTTCATAAGACGAAATATTTTTTTAAATTTTTGTTGTTGTTGCGCCTGTGGGTGTTGAAAGCCAAATAGCCCAGAGCAGCTTAGTATAGGATATATATACAGTATAGGATATACATATATATAACAATACAGTATTGGAAGAGAAAATAATTTTTGCAAAGAATTTATTTTCGGCGCACTATGGGAATGTCATATTTTACACAGCGCTGCATGGTGGTTAATGCAATATAATTTACAATACAACTTCATACCCTGTCCTACTCAGCCATGATTACATTTCTCCTGAAGATTTCTTTTTGGGTTCAATGATACCTAAAGACCTACTGACAATTTTGAGAACTTTTATCTTTTTGATTTACATATTTAAAATATACCAATAATATAACTGTAACCTGCTTAAAAGAACAGTATGTAATTATCAAAAAAGGTGCCAAGCCAGGAAGACTATGTATCATCTAAGTCACACAGTATTCAAAAGGTGCTAAATATCATTCATGTTGCTAATATGAGAACAAAAGGAAATTAGGCAAATGATATCAAAGTTATTGGAATCACCGAGAATGCTAACGCGAGATAACTTACCTCTAGGGACATAAGGAAAGCTAGACATCTTGAAAATTAGGGAAACTGACAAGGTGTAAAACTGTAAGCCAGACAACACAGTTAGGACAAAAGGAAACCTGCTTAAAATGACACGTTTGTTTTTCTCACGATAAATGTTATTGTCCAGATAAGACCTGAAATAACTCTGACCTGAAAAGAGCTCCTTCTCACCAATTTCTATTTGCCTGTGTGTTTTGATCACATCCAGTGGAAGAGTGAGGGCTCCTGCAATCTGAAAGAAAAACAAAATAAAACTCTCATCATTACAGTATATGAAATAATGTTGATCATTCATAAAAGCACTACTGATGGAGTGATGTATATAATATATGGCTTTTATAGTTTAGAAAATGTTTAAATCATCTTTATATCCTGTGCCTGTGTTACCTTAAACTGCCCCTCCACTAAAGTTATTTATTACAACCATACCTTTTACATAGGTCTGAAATTTTTGCCATGCCTGCCTCTTTATATAGGCCTATGACTTTGGTACTAACATAACTTATTTCAATTTGCACCATTATTTAAATACCAAAGTAAATCATTACTAAAAAATTAAATGATTTAAAGAATAATTAATGAAAACATTACTACAACAATTGAACTAACTAAAGCAGTACAAAACACTCCTGCATAAACATGGTTAAAGAAAACAATGAACCTCACCCCTCCAGAGACTGCTCCGGCAAACAGTGAAAAGTTAACTGTTGGTTGCTGCTGGTTTGCATATGTTTTCATATTCTCATAGGAAAACCAATATATAACTGAAATACAGTATATATAAAATAATTAATTACACAAATATAACTAATTATGGATACAAGAAAGTTCTAGTTGCTTAAGAGCAAACATTTCTGTTATATAAATAGCGAAACTATAAAATATGAGAAACAAAATTACTGTGGCTACATCAGTCTTATAATGGGAAAAATTAACATTTTAGCAGCCACAGCTATTTATCATTAATTTGGTCCAGTGTACTTAAATGTTTACTGTACTGCTCATAAGTGCCAAATAAAGGACCTCAATCTGCATAAGTATATTAACCTATTAACATTCTCCATTATCAATCATAATGTTGGTGTTATCAGGTAATGCAATTTTAATTAAAAACCTGGGTTAGCTTTTAATTTAGACATGTAATATTTCTGTGGGTGAAATGTCTCGACATCTATAGATCTGTACTAGGGTGTGAAGATTTGTTTTGCGTTGAATTCTCTGGATGTCGTCATTTATTTCTAATGTCTCCATAGGTATTACACGTACAGGTCCTTTTATAGAACATCTTTTCATTTCATACTTTAAGTTTGGCAATAAACCAAATTAAACTATTTTTTTTTACTTAAGAGCATCACTAAAATTCTTTATGTCTGAGAACTACTGACTTTACCATATCAATTTTTTTTTGTTAATGAGGCATAATATTCATCTTACAAGCTACTACCAGAATTGACTGTCAGATACTGAGACTGGTGACACCCACCAGAGAAAGGTACATCACGTAAAATTGTTGGCACCCATCCACGCCACAAGCTGATGATTCCTGTATTGGTGACCTGCATTTGCAACAACTTCACTAGCTCTGGAAATAATAAAAAAAAATGAATAGTTAAATTGTATCCATTATATTAATTTAGTTTCTTTTAAAATGCTACTTTATGAAGGAAATCTGAATGCACAGTATAGCATTATGACATTATTATTAATATTTCTTTAATCCTTTGGCCTCGTCTTTAGTGTAAAGCCAAACGAAGATTACAAAAAACCATTCCAGTAACTAAATTTTTATCTCACGAATGCTCAAACTGCATAAAATTGCAATGTGTAGATTCAGAATTTGACTATAAAGTTACTAATATAAAAAGAATGATTTGTAATAATGTTGCTTACAATCACAGCAATCAGCATTTTCAACAAAAATTTATTACAAGAAATATTTATTTCAGATTTATTACATAACTTCAAAATATGCATAGTCAGTACTGCATGCTAATCTTAAGGAATAAAAAAATGTGCAAGTAACAAAAAGAGTACCAGAAATGTACATAAAGGCACTAAAATCACGGGAAATGAAGACTGATATCTTTTATCATAAAGAACCCGATATTAAAAGTGGTTCGTTGTTTAACATGCTAATAGGTCAAATAACGGTGATAAAACTTTCCACTAACCTTTATAAGGCATACTCTTTGCTTGCATCTTTGTCCTTACAAGTTCAAAAGGTGAGACGACACTAACAGCCCATATTCTTGCCAAGCCTCCTGCTACTCCTCCTACCCAAGAAGGAGGGTCTATCCCATTTCCTGGTAAGTATCTAAGAGAAGCTGTACGAAGCTGTTCATAAGTTGTGAAGTATATGACAGTATTAGGTATTGCAACAACAAGTGTGGGTGGCAGGCCTGACCAAAGAGACTGAATTCCTTCATTTCTGGATATCTTAACAAAGGCATCCTGAAAAAATATTAAAACAAATATAAATAAAGTATAAGTAAAAATAAACAAAATTTTGCAAACGAGAAACAAAAACACACAGTACAGTATATATTTAAACAACAATGGTGAATGCAATAAAAATTATCTTTGTTACCACTGTTCCGTTAAGATGTACTGGAATTGGACGATTGTACCAATTATGATTCTCAGTATGGGTGGGTATAGATGCTGCACAATTACAGATGTGGTCCATCAAACCATTACAGTAGAGAAAGCACGTCCGGCTAAGTTGTGCTCTCTGTTGAGCCTGTAATCGTACCTTCACAACATCAAAGGGTGTCACTGAAAGTAGAAAATCAAGTCCACTACTCTCAACAATGTTCACACGCTTACAGTCTGAAGCACTCAATTAAAATATAATTAATATATCTGAAACTATTAAATTCCACTAACATCCAGAGAATTTGCTTACGAAACAAGACTAATCAGGCTATCTATCAAGATTTTAGACAATCATATGCAATTACAAAATCACCCCAACCCACACATATTAAATAATGTTGTAAATAATGAATTAAAAAAAGTCCACTTATGGATGTCAACCAACAAACTCACACTAAACATAGAAAAGACCTACTACATCTTATTTGGAAGCAAATCAAAAAATGCAATTCAGCTTCAGATAGACAATGTTAACATCAGCAATAAAAATGATGAAAAGTTCCTAGGCCTATACTTAGACAATAGACTCAACTTCAGCACCCACATACAACACATAGCTAAGAAAGTCTCAAAAACAGTTGGTATACTCTGTAAAATCAGATATTATATACCTTACACTGCTCTCCTCTCACTATATTATGCACTAATCTCTCCCTATCTTACTTATGATATCAGTGCATGGGGTTCAACCTCTGCAAACTACCTCAAGCCCATCATCACCCAGCAAAAATCTGCTATCAGAACACTAACAAACTCTGCTTTCAGACAACACACAGTCCCCCTGTTTAAATCCCTAAACATGCTAAACATAACCCTCACTCCACACATTCTCTTGTGCCAATTACATTTACAAAACCCTGTTCTGAAACTCTTCCTGGACAGATGTAATAAAACACAATCACAACACCAGAAATAAATATCTCTTTGATATCCCCAGAGTCAAACTTAATCTGTGTAAACACTCTATGCAAATAAAGGGACCTGATCTATGGAACTCATTCCCTAATGAATTGAAAAGCTGTCAAACTTTTGCCTTAATCAAAAATTAAATAAAAAAAGTACCTAATTTCATCTTCATAGTTTCCTACCTAGTGCCTGAAACTCGCACTGTATCTAGTGCTACCCAATTCCCCAAAATATGTACCTAAGCCATACAACTTTACCACTGTAATCATTGCTAATCTTGTATCATGTTATACACATAGTTTGCTACATTATATCTTGCAATAATCCTCAAATTATGCTAAAATTTACCAGTGGATAACCCTTAAATTTACTTCAATGTACCTACTTTTTTTTTTATCAAATTTCTTATACAATGTACTTTTTTTATACTTTCTTACAATGCATTTTTATACTTTCTTACAATGTATTTGTATACTGTCTTACAATATATTTTTATACTTTCTTACAATGTATTTGTATACTTTCTTACAATATATTTTTATACTTTCTTACAATGTACCTGTAATTTTTGTTTTTAATTTTGCTAGAAATTACCTTCTTAAAATTATATGTTAGATTAAGGATCTGCCCGAAACACTATGCGTGCTAGTGGCTTTACAAGATTGTAAAACTTTAAGTCTGTACAGTACTCTCATAAACCCAATGTACCTTCGTGTATATAAGTATATAAGTAAATAAATAAATAAAATTACTGTACTGTTAGAAATATCCATATGAAAGTATTATCATTCTTAGCCTATGATGAATTCTCACCAACATTATATTCCAATCTCCAATGTCTTGCAATTTTCTAGTTTTGTAAGATACTAATTGTCGTAAAGCATAATAACAGATAACTGAGCAACATTAATTATTTTACTTAAACTGTCACATTCCTTGAACATGACAAAGTTAATCCTAGGAATAAGAAATTTCTATTATGAATAGAAATTAAGAAAGCTTAATTTACATTGTTTAAAGATAAAGATTAGGAGAGGACATGATTGAAGTATGCAAATGGAGATATATAATGGAGATATATAATGGAGAGACATGGTATAACAAGGAGATATTAATAAGATGCAAATAACTTAAATGTCTTAAATGTCCTGTAGATAAGCTTGCATCCAAAAGTGTCAAGCTTGAGTTAAATGTTAAGAGGACCAAACCACTCAGGAATCTGTACATCAGTTGAATGACAGTTGACAGGTGGGACCAAAGAGACAAAGCGCAACCCCCACAAGCACAACTAGGTGAGGACAATGAGGTAAGTACTCACTGAACACTGATGTGATAACTGCTCCTGTGCACGATGACACCATCTGATGAACTGGCTTTAGATCAGACATGATTGGTGGTTTTCTTTCGTCGTCGTCGGTAAAGCAAGCCATAAGTTTACAAGAAGCTGGAAGCCAAGATCGTCATTGTGTCCGTAGCACGCTGAGCTCCAGAAGCCATGATGGAGTGTTTACTCTGGCCGGGTACTTCAAGGTCGTCGCTCCTTCCCATCCACCAACGGTCTCCACTACTTCCATATCCCAACCATTATTCTCAAATAAATAAAATGGTAGCGCATTTATAATAGTCAAAACAGAGATAGTTATTATATATTTTAAATTGGCTTTTATTTGGTAGAAGCGTGTCTGATAGGTGTTTAATGTTTTACTTTTTTTTCGTAGTATAAACAAAAGTAGGCTACTTTTGGCAGATAAGAATAAGTTCATCTAAATCTGCCGAATAGGATCCATTTTAAACTTTCACACTGCAGGTAACATAAGAATATTCTGTTCGTGTTATTCTAATTAGTTGTTCACAATTTTAAATCCAACAACTCTTTTATTTTGCACATAAAAAATACATCCCCACCAATCTCTAATAGTAAAACAACTCAAAGAGCAGTAAAATCGCGGATTTACAATGTCATTGTGGATGTAAAATGCCATTAGAATACTTCTATATATACAATCTATCTGCAGCTGCTGATAAGTTTAATTACATGGATCTTACACCATGTGTTCAGATTAACACACGATCATTCTTGGTAACAATAATGCTAGGCACAAGAACATTGGCAATTTTAATTTCAGTGATAGGAAAGAAAACCAATCGCTCTTATATAGTAAATCAAATCAAATGTTTATTCAGGTAAAGTACATACATACAAGGTGAGATACAAACATTGATAGATTTATAGATAGGGTTAGTACATACAAAATGTGCTAGCCTTATGTGGAATGACCAAAATGACTTTGGAAAGACAAAAATGTGGAATGACCTTCCCAATCACGTCAAAGACTGTCCCTCTCTCAAACCTAAAGCCACTATTACGCAAAGCGTTTCGGGCAGTAGTCACGATGATGAGCAGATTGCTGGCGGCCATGACCCAGGGCATATCAGGGCAGAGCCGGCTGATGCTTGGGCCACCATATCTAGATTTAAGAGTTTTTCTCTAAACACACAGAACAAATCAAAGACTAGATACGACGATAGAGAAGGTCGTGTTGACTTCATGTTCCGTATCTGGCTATACTTACCAGTCTACCAGATTCCATTGAATCCTTATAGGATTTTCCTAATGAGATTTGAAAATCTTATTGCTTCTTAGGATTTTCCCCAGCTCAGTTTTTTTTAATTTGAAGTAATGTCTTAGAATAATAGCCATTTGCTTTCTTGTACTGTTATTTATCAATATCTCGCTTGTATATACAGTAGATACACAAAAATTTCTTTATATTTAGACTGAAGAAAACGTGCATAAAGAAACCATTAATTTAAGAATTAACAATATCCAAATTAGAAACACAGTAGATGGTAATTTTTTTGGTGTTCTCATTGATAACAAGCTGAATTTCCAAGGCCACAATCAAAATATAGCTACTAAAAGTTTTTAAAACAGTTTGGATTCTTTCTAAAATCAGATACTATGTACCTCGTCCTGCTCTGGTAACGCTCTATTACTCTCTCATCTATCCTTATCTCAATTATGGTATCTGTGCTTGGGGTTCTACTACCCAAAATAATCTACGTCCTCTAATTAATCAACACAAATCAGCTATTAGAAAAAAAAGCTCTGACCCCAGACAGCGCTCGGCCCCCTTACATAAATCTTTAAATATGTTAGATATTAAGTCACTGCACATCCTCTCAAGTGTACTCTATATATATATAACTGAACTGTAATGCCAATATTGACTTTAAAAGCTTTCTAGAAGGTTGTATCAGAACCCATGGGCACCACACCAGAAACAAATATATATTTAATATCCCAAGAGTGCGACTTATCCAAACTAGAAATGCTCTGCAAATCAAGGGACCCAAAATGTGGAATGACCTTCCCAATCACGTCAAAGACTGTCCCTCTCTCAACCAGTTAAGAGAAAAACTAAGTACTACCTATAATCAACTCCAAGTAACCTACCTTACCTCCTAAATGTCAACCAATGTCTTGTTATTTTCAAACAATATTGATTATTGACCAACTTGTTGACCAGACCACACACTAGAAGTTGAAGGAACGACGACGTTTCGGTCCGTCCTGGACCATTCTCAAGTCGACCAACTTGTATAACTGCTGATATCTACCATGTAAAAACTTAAATACAATTGTCGTCCGTCTCTTTATTTAGTTAAATATTACTTCTGCTGTTCTGTTGCAATTTCTACTGTTCCATCCAACATGTATTTATTATAATTTTTTTTTTCCCCTTTTCCCCCCTATTTCAGTTCAAACTCATGCTTTTGATCTTACTTTGTTTTAAGTCTTAGTTTTTAAGATTTTTCTCACATCTTGCCCAAAACACTGCGGATGGGCAGCAGTGGATAGGTTACAATCACTGTTACTACCTACAGTTAGCAAACTGGGGATATTTGGCTAAAAGAATGTGGGGAGTAGCCAGTTCTTCTGTTAACCGATTCTCCATCTCAGTACCCAGCATAGGGGGTTTAAAATGAAATGAAAATGTCCATAGAGTTGGCAAGCAGGGGATGGAAGAACGGGGCGAGGTTGCAGAAATCTTGAGCAAGGATCTGGAGATGAGGTGAAGAGGGGAGATGAAAGATCGGTGGCCCAACCACCGCGGATTAGAACTTGAGTAGATGGAAGTAGAATTGAGTAGAGCATAGGGGGAGATGTGTAGAATGTGATATGTTGCAGAGGTGTTACTCTGGCAAGGGTACAGGAGAGACGCAGCGGAACGACGTCCTCACCCGTCGACCGTCTTGTAAACGTTCTTTGTTACGACCGGTGTTTGCTAACTTTGTTGGCAAAACAACCTCCAGGCTTGGCGCCTTCTGTAGATAATTAATCACTTCTTGGGAAAACATTAAGAATGGCATGAAACAGCAACGGCGAGTCTGTCAAAATATGATAGATGGCCGTCCCCCCCCCCCCCCCGTTCCTCGGTGTATATATAACTGCCAATAATTCTGGGTAGTTAAGCTATCCTGCTGTTACGAGGGGAAGGACACACGCGATAAAGATTGACAGGAGATAGAAGGGAGCAGAAAACACTTTTCCCAAGGAATTAACCTCTGAAAAGAATAAAAAAAATAATTTTGTTATAATAAGTAACTTGAAAGGTAAAAATAAAGTGCATAGCCAATATAACTATAGAGTGCTAATTATATATTGTCAGGGTTAGTGCTAAATTCTCATAATTACTTAATGTTTTGGACAATTTTATTTAATTTTTTAAAATGTTATCACCTCACTATTGGTTTTTCGAAGACATTTATTATAACTATGTGCTTTTTCTTGTTTAAAGACACGTATTTGAAGTATATTTTGCATTTTGTTTAAAGCCAGACGATCATAGCCTAGTACGCGGAGGCAGGCGTGGCGTGGTACAGGTAAATGATGATTGCTGAGGGTGAAGAGAAGTATACTAGGCTCTGACGACCACGGTGGTAAAGAGAGAAAATTGGCAGGGGGAGGAGGTGGCATGTTAACAATAGATTATTATAGCATATAGTTGTGGATTTATGGAACAAATTTCCGAGTAACATAATAAACGTAGGATCAATTGATTGTTTCAAGCGTAGGTTAGACATATATGAATGAGTTTGGGTGGATATAAATAGGAGCTGCCACGTATAGACCCTCTGAAGTTTCCTTGTGAATTATATTCTTATAACAGTCAGGTCATAAGCGATTGGTCCCGGGTATGACTCCCAGGTAGGCCGAGATGTTTCACCTTTCCTTACACCTGACGTCTCTATTTTTTCTAGCAGCAAATATAGATTCCTTGGAATTAGTCGATTGGAGCGGTGCTGCTCCTGTGCCAGGTAAGTCCACTACGGGTTCACCATAGACCGTGCTACTTGGAACTTGTTCCGAGTAGCTGAATCTATAACAACAACAATAATCGACTGTTGTGGGTTGCAACCAGATGTTGGCTGGAGAGACTTCGATAAGACAAATAGGCTTCTTATCCCTGGAAATAAAAAAAAAAAAAAATTGGGGGGCGGGGCAATTGATTTTGTTAACTTCCAGCTTTACATAATTACCGTCTTGCCCCCTAGCACTCATCGTGCGAACATCAGCATATATGATGATGATGATGTTTGATAAATGTTAATATGTTAATTAACGTATACGGTATATATGCAACACTTAGCGGGCCAGCCAGAGGCTTAGGGTCCGCGCAGGAATATACCTGCAAAAAAAAAAGTATACGGTATAACCCTCTGTACTCGTGCTAGAGGTTTCAGGCTCCTGCCCCCTCTCCGAGGCAGTTTTTTGTTAAAAAATTCTCTTTCGGTGTGGAACATAATTTTTTCTTCACCGTGATGTAAACTCTAATTCTTTCGCGTGAAAATGTTTTATTCTCATGAATCTTTGATTAGTTTCTCATTCTCTCCGCCATGATTTAAATTCCTTCCTTCGTTTCATTACCTGGAAAAGATCATCAAGGCAAATGGGGGGGTACCTTCAACAAGCCGCCGGCTTCCTGTCCTCGTGGAGGCCACTAAGGTTATTGGCCCTCAGGTAAATTTATGCAAACTCATTCCCTCCACCGAGATGTAAACTATGATGATGTAAATGTAAACTAAAGATATAAACTACCCACAACTATGATGTAAATTCATTTCCTCCACCCTGATATAAACTCATTTCCTCCACCATGATATAAACTCATTTCCTTTACTATGCATAAATTCTCATTCACTCCCTTTTAATGACTGTATATCTATGTAACGAAATATAATGATATAAGAAGCGTACAAATTAATTGTAGGTGGAAGTAATTAGATACTAGCCATAACAGAGGTAGATTAACAAATAGATAAAATTCTACCCAAAACAGCGGTAGTTACGATAATGACCATAATTTGAGGTATTTTCATATAAGAAACATAACTGCAGTAGATTATATTCGTCTGAACAGTTATAATTTAAACTTCAGCGTGCAAGAAAGACTTATAAGAAATATTTCGCTAATACCTACAGCTAATTTGTGCCTCACTTATGTCTGATGATTTTACTTGCTATCCGTCGTGGTGATGACGTCACGTGAGCGCAGGAGGTGATTGGTCCGAGTTGTATAAGGTAGACGAGTAGTTATTGACTGTCTCAGCAGGTGGTAGTGGGGTCGTAGTCTTGCAGGGCGCGCGAGGGCGGGCGGACACAGCAGTCAATGCCAGGCCAGAGAGTGCATCCTAATTAGTAATTATTAGTGGTGGTATTGGCTTTGGTAGCAGGTCTGGGTGTGTTGCCTTAGGCCGCCTGTGTGCGTCACAGAATAAGTAATATACCTTGTAAACCCGATTAGTAATGTTGTATTAGTGTTGTGTGGAAGTTTTTTTTTTATATAAAACTCGCTAGCGGCTTGAAAATATAGCGATGCGAGGAATATTTTCTTGGATTTGCGCATGCTTATCTCCAAGAAAGTGAGAAGGAGCTAATTCTCCAGGTGATATCATGCCAATCCTCGACACTCGGTAACTTCATGTTGTCTTAACACAGCCAGCCTGTTGCTGCATCCTGTGTGTGGTAGTGGAAAATCTTACTTGTAACTGGCTCAGCGACTGAACCCCAAAATTAATTTAGTTAAGTAATTTAAGTTCTTGATAAGTTTATATATGATATTTGTATATAATATTTATATATACAATATTTATATTATATATAATATATATAATATATATTATACATTATATGTTACATATTTATAGATATATATATACATGTTTTTAGTAGCACAATGGATTCAAGAACAGAACCACAACAATCTCTAAGCGAAGCCATTTATATTTGTTGTGAGTTAACTGCATATAATTTTGTTTTCCTTATTATACACCCCGCACCCATCCAGTGGGCAGCAGTGGAAACTTTACACTTGCCAGTGTTTCACTACACCCCGTGAGTGGGGAGGACGTGAGGAACTTGACCTCACAATGCCTCATGCGTGGGAACTTAGTCTCACCTCAAATATTCACTTAACGGCGATCTATGCCACTTATTCCCCCTGCCTCATATGGGTTAAAACATAAGGAAACAGCTAAACAAATAAGTTGTTGTTATAGATTCAGTTACTAGAAACAAGTTCCAAGTAGCACGGGCTATGGTGAGCCCGTAGTGGATTTACCTGGCACAGTAGGCTAAACAAATAAAATCTTGTTTATATATTAAACGCCCAGCGAGGGACGACTTTAAACTTTTTTCTCTCCTACAATGATATATATATATATAAGTTTTAATGGCTTGGCGATTTTCCCTGATAGTTCCCTTTCCTTCTCTTCTACAATCCTGCTGAGTAGCATTTGTATTGTTACAAAATGCTGATTGTTGAAATAGAAATGCAAACATGTGTGCTAAGTCATACTGTATTCTCACGCGAGAGCCTGTTCCGGTTTCGCTTTGTGAGTGTATACAGCTACAATTAAATTATGCAAAGGCTCTTCTCGTGGAACGCGAGTGCGTATACTGTATTATGAACTAGGTGGGATATCCCGGTTGTGATATCCTGGTTATGATATCCCAAGTCTTTCTGCCTCATCTTCCCCTCTCTCATCTTTCTCTTCCCCTCTCCACCTTTCTCCTCTTTTCCTTCTTTCTCTACCCTCTCTCCCTATCTCACAGTTCTCCCCCTCTCCTCCCCATTTCTCATCTTTCTCTCAGAAAATTTAATATTACGAAGCACTGAGGAAATCTTCTAAAATCTCTACGGGAAACACATCACATGATTTCAGACTTCACGAGAATTCGCAGGGGGCTGATATAGATGCGATGTTTCTTAAAGTATGACAATTGTGGCTGGCCCCGACTGCCCTACGGCGGCTTCAATGTCATGATACTAGGCTTCCTTGCCATGATGCTAGGCTTCCTTGCCATGATACTAGGCTTCCTTGCCATGATACTAGGCTTCCTTGCCATGATACTAGGCTTCCTTGCCATGATACTAAGCTTACTTGCCATAATACTAGGCTTCCTTACCATTATACTAGGCTTCCCTGCCATGATGCTAGGCTTCCTTGCCATGATACCAGGATTTTTTTGCCACAGTGCTAAGTTTCCATGCGATAGTGCTAGGTTTCCTTGCCATGGTGATAATCTTTCTTGCCATGGTGCTAGGCTTCCCTGCCATGGTGCTTGGCTTCCATGTCATGATTCAGGGCCATGCCATGATTTTGGGACCAGGGCCATGCCATGGCCCTGGTCCCAGTCAGGTGGTGTGTGATGCTTCACTGTCACTGGCAGTTGCGATGTTAATGGTAGGCACAACTTCATGGTTAGAGGTACCATCAAAACACTCATCAATAGAAAACCCTAAAAGCCTATATGGTTATATACTACTCAGAGATCCCAATATAACACACACGACGACATATGACGCGTTTTTCTTTCAGGTCTATGATTATCAGGACAAGAAGCTATCCTCGCAGATGAGGTGTTAAATTTATATGTGCCATTGAGACCGAAGGTGTTTAAGAATTCAGTAAATCTCAGTTTAACTCAGTGGTGCCGGAGGTCTCCATGAAAGACATCCCTGGAGTGGGCGGCCTGACTAAAGGGCGCGGTCAGGGAACAGATGACGGCAGAGAGTCTCCGGAGATCGACAAATACGTGGAAGACCTCTTCTTCAACATGATTCACACGTCTTCCAACAAAGTCATTGCCTCTAAAGAAAATCTTCGCATGGAGGAGGAAGAATCGGACGACGGAATATTTGTGATCCCAACGAAACCGGATATGAAAACGTCTCGCACTGATCTTTCGAAGTCTCCGCTAGCTACAGGTGGGGCTTTTGACCCTTACCCGAGACTGGTCTCCTCCTTCTCCATTCGCCAGACCCCTCCTCCTCCTCCTCCGACATACACTGCTCCATTTTCCACAGAGCGGTTATCCGCTCTTTCCACCGAGGATTTAGAAGGCGCTCTGACGATGGAGCGGGAAGGTGGAGCGGTGGTGGAGGGCCTGAGGCCACTTGCCGCGCCCAAGAACCAAGTCATCACCAGCTCACCCAGGCTTGGTAAGTCTAACAAATTACTTTTGTACTATTATGGTTCTAACCCTATTTACTTCAACTATTATGATTCTAGCTGCTTATTGTTACTATTTTGGTTCTAGTCCTGTTAATTACTATCTTGGTTACTTTCCCGACTCCAGGTCTGTTTACTGTTGCCGCCCTTGTTCCAAAGTAGCTCTGCTTAATCGGCTAATTTTGTTATTAGTTCACAGTTAGCCAGCAAGAAAGGTGCCGTGGAAGGCTCAGCGCTTCATCTGTAAGAAAGATATCTTGTCAACGTGAGTACACAGCAGTTGCAAACATCAGGATCTGCGGGTTGGTACAAGAATTCAACCAACTACGAACCACTTAGTTTGATGAAAGGGAGCAGTAGAGCAACAGAAGTACACTTACATCGCATCAGGCTTGGATACCCATGTGCATGGGAAATAGGCTTACAGGTTCCGGAAGATGAGAGGAAATGTCGGCACTGTGGAGAAATGCCCGACAGACCACTGGAGCATTATCTAACACAGTGCACAGTTACAAACCCATTAAGATTTCAACTTATGTTATTGCTACTTTATTCATTTGAAAGTTGAAGAGTGTATCTACATTTGGTTTCTTTACCTATTTTCACCTTTTCTTCTCTCTCCCGAAATATGTATAACATATTGTTAAACGGCTGGAATTTGCACCTGCTACACTTCACTGTGTAGCTGTTGCTTTAGATTCAGCTACTGGGAACAAAAAGCTGCAAGTAGCACGGGTTATGGTGAGCCCATAGTGGACTTACCCGGCACAGGAGCGGGGCTGTAACTGCTACACTGTTACACTGTGTAGCGAACTATAACTTTCAGTGCTGGAAATGTAAGAGAAGCTGATGGAGAATGATTTGGCAAGAGCGGTCACCGTTAAGTCGATAGTGTGAAAGTTGTAGTGAGGTATGTCGTGTGTGTGTGTGTGTGTGTGTGTGTGTTAGGGAGGGAGAGAGAGAGAGAGAGAGAGAGTGTGAGAGAGAGAGAGTGAGTCCTTCACAATGTGAGGGGTCCCTGGCGCGTGACA
This sequence comes from Procambarus clarkii, assembly GCF_040958095.1. Taxonomy (NCBI): domain Eukaryota; kingdom Metazoa; phylum Arthropoda; class Malacostraca; order Decapoda; family Cambaridae; genus Procambarus; species Procambarus clarkii. The sequence continues at coordinate 10,120,352 of NC_091240.1, read as the reverse complement.
AATTAAACAGGGTCATTTCTTCAATCAAGGACCTCATTCCAGAAAGTTTCCTTGCGAGTTCCAGGAAAACTAATAATCAAAAACTCACACATAATGTTTCAACGCAAAAGTTTCGCAATTTCCGTCTCACGCTACAATTTCGGTAAATCAATACAGCACTATAGAGGGTCATTAATTTTAAGAGAGGCAGAGGACCCTTGGACCCAGCGGCGCATTGAATAAGCTTGACCTGCCGGATACATTCTGAATCACCTTTTTTATTGTGCTGCTGCCGCCTCGATTTTCCATCAAACATTACGTCTGACACGCTATCTTGTCCTTCCGATAAAAGTTGTGGATGGAGGTGTGTAAAGTTCAAGGACCTCAATATGTCTAGCAAACTTCCTGTCCCCCACAATGGGAAAAGATTACTATGAGCTGGCTTAGAACATTTTTTCTTTAGTTCCTGAAAATTTATTAATTTGATAGGTTTTGTGTGCGTATATGCGTGTGTGTGTGTACCTATATATATATACCTAGATGTGCGCGCAGGCTCGAACGTCAGCTCCTAAGCCACGATTCCCAGCCTGTGAGTCATTCCTCAATATAATTCACCTTTACAATCTCTTCTCTTAGCCCATTCCACCTGAATACGATTCTTAATCTTAAGAACCGTGTCCTCATATCTCTCCGTCTACTCTCAATTCTGTTTAATATTTTGCATGTTTTTGTCATGTGACCTCTGTTCTAGAGCGTGGTGTAACCCGTTCTCGCACTTTCGTACAGTCAATATTGACTTATTAAATAAGTGTATATGTGACATACTAATTTATTGTGAATATTTTAGTTTACCTTGAAAAGCTTCATAGAAAACACCGACCTTACCTAACCTTCTTAGTATGTTAAGATAAGCATCTTATTGCTTCTTAATTACAATTATTACTTAACCTATACCTATAATAGGTATAACGGGTTGCGTGGTGATGCTGAGGTCCTCTGTAGTTCAGGAATAAATCTTATACATATCTCTGAACTTTCTGTAGTGTTGTTATGTAACATTTTCCAAGTAAGTATTCCAGGGGAATTGGAACGTCCTTCTCCAATGGTTATCTCACAGATCCATCACTTTATTGTGATTTCCTTGTGTAAAGTATTCCAAGAAACGTCGCATTGAATATAAGACGTTTCACCAACTTATTTTAAAACCTACCTGCTTATCTAGTATAAACTAGCCTAATCCATTCTAACAGAGGATTGCCTTATATATCTAGTCTAACGATATATCTTAGCCTGGCGATAAATACGACGTTGACAGTCGGAAAACGAGCTTTGTGTACAATTTGACTATACCCCTCTGTTACTCTTGCTCCTACACATCATGGTACAGTTAATACAGTCACGTCATGATATAGTCAACATGAGCCCTTCATGTTGCAGGCTACACAAACAGGTCAATATGGATGGTATACTGGAGAGAAAGAACATAAGAATCAATGAAAATACAGAACGTCCATTTGCCCATACGTGGCAGCTTCTATATATATCCACCTAAACTCATTCTTATATATTTTTTTGAGAGAGATATATACAAGAGTTGTTACATTCTTGTACAGCCACTAGTACGCGTAGCGTTTCGAGCAGGTCCCTGGAATACGATCCCCGCCGCGAAGAATCGTTGTTACAACCAAGTATCCATTTTACTGTTGCGTTAAACAGAGGTTAAGGATTTGCGCCCAGTAAATCCTCCCCGGCCAGGATACGAACCCAAGACAAAGCGCTCGCGGAATGCCAGGCGATATATGTCTAACCTACGCTTGAAGCAAAGGATCCTACGTCTTTACACACAGAGATCACACTAACGTGATGCATCAAATGAACAAATCCACAAGGGACGTGACGAGGATTCGAACCTGCGTCCGGGAGCATCCCAGACACTGCTTTAATCGACTGAGCTACGACAGGGTTAAAAAGGGTTGAAACCGAAGTTCTACTGAACTTCGTAATAATGATGTAATGATGTAAGGGCGAAAAGGGAAAACGGCCTATTGACATAGCTCGGGTGCAGGGGGGGGGGGGTTGTGTAAAATCCTGGTTTGTGCCTCGGAGAGGCTACGGGATCCAGTAAGATCAGTAGAACTTCGGTTTCAACCCTTTTTAACCCTGTCGTAGCTCAGTCGATTAAGGCAGTGTCTGGGATGCTCCCGGACGCAAGTTCGAATCCTCGTCACGGCCCTTGTGGATTTGTTCACCCTACGTCTTATCCGGCAATTTGTTCCACAAATCAACAACCCTGTTTCGAAACCAGTATTTACCCAGGTATCTCCTAAATCTAAACTTATTCAATTTATATCCATTGTTTCGTGTTCTATTTTGTCTCGATACATTTAATACATTATTAATATCCCCCCTTTGTCATGCACATTCATCCACTTGCGCACTTCAGTCATATATGGTATAGTATTACTATTGTTGAAATGCGTTAATCATGCATATTTTAGTGAAGAATGCTATATTGATTATTTTCCGACCCACTAGGAGCAGTTATGAGATCTGTCAATCATGTACGAATACTGAGACGATTGATGACACTCTTCACCTTAGAAGACTTATCATGCAATGAAACCATTATCATTCCATTCCCTCAAAACCTTAAGCGCGTCACTCACACCTGTCACTCCGCATGTGTCCCTGACTCCTCAGGTCATTCCATACGTGTCTCACTCTTCCTGTCACTCTACAGTGTGCCCTCACTCTTCCTGTCACTCTACAGTGTTCCCTCACTCTTCCTGTCACTCCATAGTGTTCCCTCAATCTTCCCGTCACTCTACAGTGTTCCCTCACTCTTCCTGTCACTCTACAGTGTGCCCTCACTCTTCCTGTCACTTTACAGTGTCCAATCTTCCTATCACTCCACATGCGTCCCTCACTCCTCCCGTCACATCACACGCGTTTCCTCACAGATCTCTAATCGCTAAAGTCAAAAATGTATAAATGCTGGCTAGCACCGTGGGGAAAAAATAGGGAAATCAATAAATCAATCACTACCGTTCCTCCCCGCTTGCACACCCCCTCAATCTCCCAGCCCCTTCACCACGCCCTATTTCCGTAGACTCTGAGACGCCCATCCTCAGTGCCGCGCCCCCTTATAGGGGGCCGTCGTCCGAATGTTTCCTCAGGGACACGCCCCCTTGCAGTCCGAACGTTAATTCAAGTGACAGGATGAGCAACCCAGTGGGTTTTTCTTCCTATTGGGGAGTGTTGTACATGCTGCTATGGCGGTATGTCCACTCACAGGATGAGTGGCGCTGCCAAATAAACTCGCCCCTCTGGGCAAAATTTAAAAATTTAACTACAAATTTCCCAGGAATATCGACCCAAAGGGTACTCTCCGCTCGATAAATTAACCAACAGGGTGTCCATATATTCCGCAAAGCTTCGGTTGCATTTTTTTCTTCACAATGATCATGGCAGCTCAGTAATTGGTCGTCGCGCGCAAACGTTGGATTGCGTTGTTATTTTCTTGCGAGATATACATGCGTAGTAATTTATCGATTTGTATAGGATGAATTATCCATTGCATCACTTGTATTTAGCGGCGTGAGCGGTAGGAAAGTAAATGTGTGGGAAAGAAGAGGGTGGAGAAGCCAGGGATGACGCAGTCTGGCTAGAGGCGTTTGCTGGTTAAGTTAGGCTGTCAAAGGCTCTCTCTCTGGTGTGGTCTGCTGGGGTTATGGTATGTGTATACAACACTTCATTTATTGTACTCACCTTCATTATTTTATAAGGATTTATTACATAATTAAATATTTATATGGCTGTTGTTATACAGGAGATTAGGAAATGTAAAAATAGATGAAAAAATATATTATATGGTATCGTTACGGGATGATGTCATCTGTGCATATTATCCAAATATTTTTACTCGATCTCATTCATTTAAATGCAATAAGATCTTCTGTAAAGTGGTATTATGAGTTTCCTTATAGTGACCAAAAACAACAACTGCTTGGAAACTAACGTTGGATGCATGAAACTCTAGCGTAGTTATATTGTAGTAGTTTTTAATAACCTTGACGCTTGGATTCTCGGCTGACGTCACAACGTAGTCCCTGTTGCATCCTGGAGTTTATGAATGATAGACCTGACGGATGCTAGTGTATGCGATTTTATAAGATATTAAATGATTTTTGTTGAATTAATTTATTGTGGAGTCACATATCTGTAGTTTGGGCCGTGGTTGGAAAGTTACATAATCACATTAAACCCTCATGCAAGTAGAAGAGAGGAAAAACATGGAAGACACGATCGCGATATACACGATATTAAGATAAATGTACAGGATATACAAGAATCAACCATGTGGCATGGGTGGTTAATACACACACACACACACACACATAGAAATCTTCCCGGCTTGGCGCCTTCTTTTTAATAATTCATTACATACAAACATGGTTCAACATACAACCAAGCGTTCGCACATACATGCGCTCACGTACAAACATGAGGTTCACGCACACACACCACAAACTTGCGCTCACGTACAAACATGAGGTTCACGCACACACACCACAAACTTGCGCTCACGCATACAAACATGCGTCCATACACATACATAATTCACAACGCCAATATAAACAAAGTCTGGTTCCTGGTATTGATTATGAATCACGAATCCAGAAACTGCGTCCGTCGACCGCATCCCCCTCTGGTTTAATCTACTGGAAATTAGTATGAGGTTTAGTTTGACTAGGCTACACTGGGTTATGGCAGAAATGATCACAATTACTCGAGGACAGTGTCTAGTCTTATCTAAGATTATAATAGCTAGACATAGCACTGCTCATATCTGGGGTTATCGAGAAACCGGCAAAACATGCTTGAGTAACGTTGAATCAGCGTCGTTTGCACAAAGGTTGCTCTATGTTTTAAGCTATACCTGTTCGGTGGAATTTTTATATACAAGTATATATATTATTGAATTACGATACTGAAGCGTGGCATTGTTAGGTGATGAAGAGTTCTTTAGTACTGGCTCTGCAATAAAATATACGAATAAGTTATGGTTACGTGGCCTTGGAGAATGAGTGAGAGAACGTGAAATATTAAGACTGAATGAGTGAGAGTTAAAATGAGATTAAGCGAGAGTACGAGAACTCACTTAGATGTGCTGACCTGTTCTTTCGTTTTTGTCATCATATTTATTGAGTCAGTTTCATTCGCACTTCATACTATTTGTGTATAACTCTTCATAAACTCATGTGTTTTTCTGACATCTCCGTGACTCATGTGTCTACTTTTTTATCCATGCCCCTTTATTCATGTTCCGTATTATAAACATTCTTTCTTCATTTACACATATGGATTTTAGCACACACGAATGATGATTTGGAAAATTTGATTGACGTATTTAAAAAAATCTTACGTTCAACCCAAGCACATGCGCTATATTTTTAATGATGGCAGTTAACTCAAATTATCGAAATCTTAAATTACAACGACTTTGTAAATATATTCTAGTGAAATACTGAAAAACATTTGTGAGTCCTATGTACCGACAGCTCAGTGGACAGCGCTCGGGATTCGTAGTCCTGAGGTTCCGCGTTCGATTCCCGGTGGAGGCGGAATCAAATGGGCGGAGTTTCTTTCACCCTGATGTTCCTGTTCACCTATCAGTAAATAGGTACCTGTGAATTAGACAGCTGCTACGGGCTGCTTCCTGGGGATGTGTAAAAAAAATGAGGCCTGGTCGAGGATCGGGCCTCGGGGACGCTAAGCCCCGAAATCATGTCGAGATAACAAGATAACCGATATCAGCTCGAATTTTTTTCGCGATAACAGTTAGTCTACATTTTTTTTCAGTAAGACTGGTAAAAAGAAGGCAGTTACTCGCGTAATTGTTAGATATTTGTATGTGCGTTTGAGGGTTGAGGAAGGATGGACAGGAACACTTATGTCGATACCTGAGACCATTAACCTAGAAGATCAGTGGCTCCTACTGGTATCACAGCAGGAGTAAATGAGTAGTGGATTTCCGGGACACTTGCCCAGTTGAGGGGCGGAAGCTAAAGCTGTAAATATCATAGTATGAATTGAAATACAGTATATCATTTATTGTCGTGTGTGGCTCTTACTCACTGGTGGGTCGTGTGTGGTCTTACTCAGCGGTGGGTCGTGTGTGGCTCTTACTCACTGGTGGGTCGTGTGTGGTCTTACTCAGCGGTGGGTCGTGTGTGGCTCTTACTCACTGGTGGGTCGTGTGTGGTCTTACTCAGCGGTGGGTCGTGTGTGGCTCTTACTCAGCGGTGGGTCGTGTGTGGCTCTTATTCAGCGGTGGGTCGTATGTGGCTCTTACTCAGCGGTGGGTCGTGTGTGGCTCTTACTCAGCGGTGGGGTCGTGTGTGGTTCTTACTTAGCGGTGGGTCGTGTGTGGCTCTTACTCAGCGGTGGGTCGTGTGTGGCTCTTACTCAGCGGTGGGTCATATGTGGCTCTTACTCAGCGGTGGGTCGTGTGTGGCTCTTACTCAGCGGTGGGTCGTGTGTGGTCTTACTCAGCGGTGGGTCGTGTGTGGCTCTTACTCAGCGGTGGGGTCGTATGTGGCTCTTACTCAGCGGTGGGTCGTGTGCCTCTTACTCAGCGGTGGGTCGTGTGTGGCTCTTACCGAGGTCGTGTGGGGTTCTCAGATATGGGTTGTCTGTGGCTCTCCTAGCAGCAGTTCGATTATTGATTACGTACTCCCGGAATTTAAAACTTTTCCGCAACACTTTTACAACCTTAATAAATAAGTTAAGAGAAATAGGGTGTAAGCTGAAAGGGTTTGGTGCGCGCCACGTTGCAATAGCCTAATGAAGACGATATTGAATTCTATCTTTTCCTGAATAAAATAACATATTCCTAAGTGTTTGTTCAATAATAATATGCAGTAACTTAATTTTCCTAATTTCATATTTAACATCGTAAAGATATATAAATATAGTATGTATAATTTTGCAGAAGTACTCAGGAAAACCAGCGCTTGCCCAAAAACTGTTGCCAGCTAAAACCAAAGCCTAATAAATGTGCATATTCAATTCTTTTCACTTAATTAATAGCTTCGCAATAAATTTCGTCTATATTTTCCACTAGGTGAGTTTAGCTGTGTGAGATCGCTTCTTTGTTCTCACCAGCCAAGCTCTTGCACCCATCAACACTTCAGGCGATAAAATGCCTGAAGTGCAATACTTTATTCGAGAATAAAGGTTGCAAATTGTGCATTTCGAAGTCTGACTTATAAGTAATGTGTAATATTGTACACGTACAAATATTTCAGAAAGTATTTCTTTTCGCAGCCACTGGCCTACACACATGGCACTGCCAAATTTGTAACTTGAAATTGCCCATAGGGTAAGGGTAAGCAGGGGATCGAAGAACGGGGCGAGGATGCAGAAATCTTGAGCAAGGAACAGGAGACTAGGTGAAGAGGGGAGGTAAGGATCGGTAGCCCAACCACCGCCGATTTGAACTTGAGTTGATTGCAGTTATGTTGAGTGGGGCGTCATTTGCAGTAACAGTGCCATTTTGTTAATAAAATGAGTATCAAAAGAGACAAAAAGACCAGTATCAAATGCTTTAAAACATCAAAATACTAACCTTATAATGCAGATGTTATACCCACATTGTTCAAAATGGAAATGAAACGGCTGTATATATCAGGGGGAATGAGAACAAGGATGCAACAATTCTTCATATCGCACGCGGTGGTTGAGTTCCTTCCTTATCGCTATCATCACTTGAATCAAACAACGATAACTACAATACTTATCATGCGTAGTTCCTCACACGACGATATTGCATGCTGAAAGGATGCTTGCAGCATGCAATATGAATGAATGGACCATTCTTTCAGATGGTCCAGCACGCTTTCATATTAGACCATCTGAAAGAATAGTTCGGAAAATGACTACTTAAGTTTAACTCAAGTGGAAAGCAATTAGGTGTAAGGAATAGAACACCGGATACAACATTCTAAATTAAAGATTAAACCTTTAAAGAATCAAGCAGAGATAAAGACCTGGAGTTTGATATAACACCGAACTAGTCTCCTGAAGCCCACTATGGACTAGTACCTGAACTCAGAGGCATGAGTTACGAGGAAAGGTAAAAGGAATTAAGCCTCGTCACTGGAAGACAGCTGATGGGGATGTACAAGAGAGGACTGTACACTGTAGCATCTCTGTACCAGGTAGCTGATAGGGATACATGAGAGAGAGCTGTATAATGTAACATCTCAGCCTGTCAACTGATTTAGACGTGTTAGAGAGAAGGCTGTATGTTTGCCCAAAAACTGGTTCCGTATTTTTTGTTAAAGTAGCAATGCATTTAAGATAAATGTATTTGACTTGATTCTTCCTTTATGCCGGTTTGCCAGACTTGTGAAGTCTGTTAGACTTGCAAATATCTTATTATATACCCAAAATACAAGAGAACATATAATTTCTGGATATTCGGTAAATCTATAGTTAACATCGTAGGTTTTCACCTTTCAAAATATTACATTTTCATCTATAAAACATTACGCTAGATATAAGTTATTGCCCTATACAAATTCTAAAGGCAAATAACACACAAAAGGGATGATGCAGTCTTCCCAACCAGACAAGAGACAGAAGGGAATAACCATAGGTTGGGATGCTCTTATCTTACTGTGGATACAAGGCTTCATTTCCTGTCGTGGCACATGACAATCTGGCCGTGAGAGTGAAAGTTGAATGGTTTATCTGGTAACTGTAAGTACGCAGGCAGGTGATGGCAGTGAAGGTGAGTTGTTAGGATGCAAGTGGGCCGCTCTTGTGCAGGTGGGTTATTGTTGCTGTTATAGATTCAGCAACTGGAAACAAAAAGTTCCAAGTAGCACGGGCTATGCTGAGCCCGTAGCGGACTTTCCTGGCACAGGAGCGGGCTGTAACTTAGCAGGTGGGTTGCAGTGGTATAGTTAAGGTGGTGGTAATGGTCAGGTGGGAGGTGAAGGTACAGGTGGGAGTACAGGTGGAAGATGGGAGTGCAGGTGGGAGGTGTAGGTGGACGGGAAGTATGGGTAGGGTGGGTTATATAGGTAGGGTTGGCGGTGTAGGTGGTGTTGGAGGTATAAGTGGGAGTACAGATAAAGTTGGAGGCACAGGTGGAAGTACAATCTGAAGTTGGGAGTGCAGGTGGGATGTGGTGGTGGAGGTGGGAGGTGTGGACGTGCTGGTGTGATTGTTGTCAAGCAGCCAACAAAGCAGCTGGACATTAGTACGGCCGAGCCAAAATATTCCTATATTGCCTAAATAGATTTCGGGCACATTCACACTGACATATAAAACAATTAATCCTCGCTTTATTAAAGTTTCTGACCAAGCTACAAGTCATGCAAGTGACCTAACGCCACAAAACTCAAAAAATCACAATATTCGAGGATATAACAACCGAAACTAGTATGACGAGTTTTTTTTGTCGAGAGACGTTGCCGGAGCTCGGCAGGACTCCAGTGTTCGTCAGTAAGGAACGTTCAGTCTGTGTGGTAGTCATACACACGTGTCAGGCCGAGTTGAACGCCTTTGTGAGGGTCAGCTAAGTCGAGGGGCGTCTAGTTGACTAACATAGTGGCACTTCTCTGCCCGGAGATTTTTGATACACTTGATTCTCTATTCTCTTGTGGAGGTCTAGTGATGAAAGCTCTTGACACTGGATAGGGGACTGCATTCTTAGTGTTAAATATTGCATAATGAAAATAGAGTTAATCTGTATGTAACCTTGATCTATGGTCCAGTGCGTTTTCTTGTGGTGGTCGAATTGACGTTCCTCTGGAGAAGACACCATGGGCATGTTATTACAGTGCCTAGGTTCTTTTTTCCACTGGTTGCGTGAGTCAAGTACCTTCGTGAAGTGGCTGACAAGCGGCAAGGGCGCCTCAACGAAGTGGTGGGTGACGACGTCTTTGAGGTCTGACGATGACAGCTTGAGATGTGTTGGCTTCAAAGGAGATGTGATCTTCTTCGGTGAGCAACTTTCCTGTTGGGTGAGGCTTTGTAGCTTCACGAAATTGGCCCCGGATCCGCTGTACTCTAGAGGAGTTTTTGTGTGCACCAAGATTACAGTAGATAAAACTTAAAGGCTAACGGAAATGACTGTGATAACGGAACGCAAACAAGTAGAGAAAGATTAAAATAAACGATGCTCTTGTAAGCCGTGTTCCCACTGAACAGATCAAACAAACCAGATTCAGAAACATTGCTGAATGATTGATAGTTTACATTTAGGTAATATTAATTAGTAATTAATATTAATTAACATTTAGGTAATTAATATTTAAGTAATTAGTATTAAGGATTATTACAATAATATTTTATATAGATTATAATCACTTCTTATCATTTCTAGATAATCATTAAATTCACTAATAATTTCAAAATTTAATTTCTTTATGTAGTTTTATATCTATGGTAAATGTTATATTCTTTAATTGATCTGTACGTATTCATTACATGCAGATAAATTAAATTAGATAAGAGAAATTTGCTGGCAACTGGATAACAAAATTGGTGTCGATGGTAACTGTCACAGTGGCACATGTAATTGTGCCATATTATTTTATCTGCTTTGGGTTTTACTCAAATTCAGATTCAAATGTTTATTGCGGTAAAAGTACATACATAGAAGATGAGTTACAAACATTGGATTTATGCACTATATTCAAACTGCCACAACCATTCCCAAAATACTACAAATCGGTAAGTACTGCCACCACCATACCCTAAACACTACCTCCACCAAACCCAAAACACTGCCACCACCAAACCCTAAACACTACCCCCACCAATGCCAAAATATTGCCACCACCACCAAACCCTAAACGCTACCCCCACCAAACCCTAAACACTGCCACCACCAAACCCTAAACACTGCCACCACCATCAAACCCTAAACACTGCCACCACCATCAAACCCTAAACACTGCCACCACCAAACCCAAAACACTACCATCAAGGCCGCCACGACATACTGGAGAGTCTTGGCGCCGACCAAAGAATTGTTGAGACGCCTGACACTGGCACGGGAAGACGTAAAACCTTTAGTATCAGTAGACCAGTCTGTCAGAGAACTGCACTTGTGGAGAGAGGTGTAGGAAGTGACATAAGAAGTGACTAACGTTTAGGGAGAGTGAAACTTCCCTGACGTTTACTTAGAAACACTTGCAAGAACTAATTTGATTTGCATTGTTTGGCGAAACTTTGCATTACGTCTAATATGGCTACTTTGATTTCTGCTGACATATTTGTGCCATTCATTCAACAGCGTCTGAAGAATTAAAGAATCGGTTATAACTGTTTACTTTTATTTAGGAAGGCCAGATGTTATAGCCGAGAATATAAATTTATTTCACGTAAGCTTACGTGTATCATATAAAAGATTTGTAGAATTTGATTAAATAAAAAGTAAGATGAAAGATTATGCTGACGAGACGCACAATTATGCATACGGAGAATTCTAAATGATTGTAAGTAAAAATGTCTCATCCCAAGTTTTTTTTAACAAAACAAATAATATTATAAGACGCGTATAAACATCGAGAATTAAAGTGTAGCGCGGATGTGCTAAGCCCACACACCACACCGTGCCTCTATAAATTTAAATTTGTAGAATCGCGGAAATGTGATCATTGGTTTGTCTACAAACATTTGCAGTCCCAGAGATAGCAGAGCAGCCGGGCACAGTTCTTTGTAATTCCTTTAATGTGACTTGTGGCGCCTCCATTTAGAACAGACCAGAAATTGCTCCCGTTATCCTTTTGAATTACCCGGGGCTTACTAAACTATGAGGAAAAACGGACTAGGTGCTTAATTTTAGTCCAGATATTCCGTACAGCATAGCCTTCCGAAAATCTTGTCGTCAGACACATTATAGTGAATATATAAATGTTCCCAGACGATCTCCACAACAAGCCTCATATAAATAAAAAAAATTGAATTGATCGATGATTCAATGTAATTTATCTAATTTTTTAGGATAATTTGTTTTTAAGATATTTAAATTTTGTTTTATAGTAACTTGGATAGCCGCCTTTAATCTTATATTCTGCCTCCATTCAGACACAACTTTACAAATGATCACAACTATTAACAAATATGTATACGACAAATGATATACCTACGTGGATATTGCGTTTAACAACTTTGTATCCTAGCACATGACTGTATTTCGATACCAGAATTAGGACATTAAAGTAATAAACTGTACATTCTTCAATATGTTTGGTGGACAATTAGAGCTCAAAGTAAAATGAATGTGTCAGGATAATAGAAGACACGTCTCACAGGATGGCAAGATGCTGAGGCTGCTCACGCCAGTGTCCTCAGCATTCAGCACGCGAGAGCACGTGTCAGTGTGACCAGTGTGGAAGAAGCATTTTTTTGGAAACCGAAGCATCAAGTGTGATTTTTAAGTGAAATGTTGTGTCAGTGATGTTACAGTAACAGACAATTGAGGTTCTTACGTTGTTGAAGACGCGTGATGTGAAGTGATTGGTCTGGTCAAGTGAGGTGTGTCTTATAAATTGTCATCATCCCCTGGTGTGAGGACGTGTAGGTTACCTGTCCTGGCCGACGATGGATAAGCGGTTCCTCAGACCTCCTCCCATAGTGGGCATCCGGGGCTTCAAGAAACTTTTCGGTGAGGCACTTATCATAACTGTGTTTTATACGTTTGTTCAACGCCATGTAGCTCATGAGTCACGCTGCACGCAAGACTGGCATGTTTCCAAGTGCAGTTGGCTCCTAATGTGCTGTCGTATATGAATTCATTGATAATTGTTCTTTGTAAGCAGCTGTCTTGCAAGAAAGATGTGCATTTAATTGATGGCATCATCTCGAAGGGCCTCGACGGGGACAGGAAGCTGGCGGCTTGTCAAAGTTCCCCCCATTATTAAGTTAATGAGGATTTTTTTTCAGATGAATCTTGTTAAGCGCTTTGTTTTGGTTTGTTAAAATAAATAACTTTATAGCTATACTTGATCTAAAACAAAAAAGAAATGTTCAATATAATGAAATATCCAGTAAAAAAAAAAATTCGAGTGTAGGATAGGCTGTGTCAGACCGCATAACTATATGTTCACAGAATGATATCTGGAGGGGTTGGTATTCCTGTTGGTTTACCCGGCCCGAGTATTATCAAAGAGGGGGTGGGGCGCGGGAGGGTGAGGGTGGGGGTTTCTGATATTTGGGGCAGTGGCAGCTCCCTTACCCCCCCCCCCACCTTCCCCATGGGATGCCACATTAGCAAGCGGGGAATACCCCATCTCTGCCACCCCTTATGGCCAACTGGGAAAATTCTAAAGCTGTTGGAGGTTGGAAGAAGGCGACTGTTGGGGAAGGTATTCAGAGAAAATATATCGAAATAGGTAGGTAGGGACGCGAGTCTTATTTTCCTCGGCGTCACCCCTTTTATATAAAAGGAACTATCGGAAATGCATCCGAGGTGCCGTGTGGCTTGTAAGAATACAATATTAATTTACAGAAGGGACTCAGGAAAGACAGAAATGCCAGCTACATTATAAAGCCTTCACCACTAAGAATATTTCACATTTTAAGTGAAACAAAACACTACCTGTCTCCCAGTCCGAGCGCCGAACTTGCACACTGATAAATTCTATAATTAACAGTTTAGCAAATTATGCTTAACGTTTAACATACCATCAGGAAGACAGATATAAGAGTTATTATGAATCTATGACAAGGAATATAACTAATCGGAGAGCAAAGATATGATTGTTTAAATAAGGGTTTCTTGACGCCTGTAAAATGATCAAAGCTACCCGAGCTAATCAAAGCTAATTACAAAACTGTAATTATGTAAGTAAAGTAGTTTTTTTATTTATAAAATTAACAATTTAGTACAAATAAAGACGGGAAAACAATTTACAAACATAGAACACTGAAACAGACAGGAATTTGAAAAACATAACACACATAACCCAGAACCTTGAACAGCATACAGAACAGAAACGCAAACGGAAAAAACAATAAGGACAAAAAAGCAATGAACAAATTAACATAAAACAAAACAAGCCAGAAGGGCTACACAAAAACCAAAGCATACAAACACAAAACCGGAACACACAGGAACCGGGAGGCGGAAAACCAGAACTTTGGCATAAAATGAACCACAAGAAATACAAGGAGAAAATACATGACAAAGTAAAGAAGAAAACCCCACAGCAACACACCAGAACTAACACCGGAACGCACAGGAACCGGAAAAACAAACCACAGCCACACACCCAAACCCACAAACAGAAACACCGGAACACGCAGGAACCGGTAAGTAAAATAGTAGTAACCTTTGTCGAGTCAAGTGAACCAAAACATGATCCCTAATAACTGAAAAATTCACCTTGCTGAATCTTGTATAGGGGTCTCCTTACATATAGTTCCTAAGAACCTTTGTGACACGACCATATAAGAAGACATGATTGACAGTTAGTAAATCTAGGTCTTGTTTAATAAATGCAAAGCTGCCATGATTGTGGAAAGATGCACAGGTTTCGTATGTGAACATTTAAAGTGCCTGATGAATCCAGATTGTTCTTGGCCCATCGACTGACTGTCGGGTCTAATTAAAATGTATGGAGTTGACCTGGAGCTGCCGTGAGGTACAGACGTGTCTCGCTTGGCCTCTGGTGGTTTGGGGTGTTTGCAGTTTTCGTCGCCAGGGGGTGTGGGGTCTCCCCCCCCCCTGCTGTTGCTGCCTGGCTGAGTGTTGACGTGGCGGTACTGACATGGGGAGCCATCTCCCTCCTGTTCTGTATGTAAACTCCGTTGGACTGGAGTTCACGTGTAAGGCTGGATCATTGAGTTGGTGATGTGTGATATGCTTCGTATCCCGGTCTAGGCTATCTACGGTATTGAGCTTGTTACTGCCCACCGGGTGGTTGTCAAGTTCATGAGGGAAGAGGAGTACCGTGACTTCCTTCATCGGTACGAGGGGCGCACGTTGCCGTTGTCAGATGCTGCCGGCTCTGTGGTGATCTCGGACCGCAGTGGTGCCCTGACTTATGTCAGTGTCCACGGTGCGCCCCTGGAGTTGCTTCGGGGGCGTCGCCTGTGGCGGATGGCTCAGGTTTCACGTGGGAGGTAGTTCCCCCTGCTGAGGTTCGTGGTGAGCGGGGGAGGGGGGGGGGGGTCCTGGTAGTGGTGTTGAGAAAAGATGCTCACTCTGGGGGTTCTGGGACCCCTTCCTCGCCAGCTGTCTTGCCGCCTCTTCCGTGTCTCCTGCGGTCTCAGTGGAGGTGCTACCGTCTCGTCAACTGTTCCCTGTTCCTGTGCGTACGACGGCGAGGCAGTCTGTTACCCTCGTCCGCATCTTCGGTGTCGTCTGCTTCCTCGCAGGGCGTGGTTGGTGCTCTCCGGCCTCGTTATGCGACTTGCGTCAGTGACCTTAAGCGTTGGCCGTTGCCGCCTGTTCTGGATGTTCCATAGTTTGATACCCCCCTCGGTCGAGGGGGATCCGTAACCCTTCCCACCTTGAGGATTTGATTTTGGGAGGCTTATAAGAAGTATCCTTACGATTTTTTCCCTGAAAAGTACGCTTCTACCTCTTGAGGACTATGTTCCTCGCATATGATTTTGTATTTTGTGTATCCTTTTGTGTGCGTGGCTGTGGGGTGCGTGGCTGTGGGGTGTGGGTTGGGTGGGTTATGCTTCCCGGTTCCTGCGTGTTCCGGTTTGTGTTGTGGGTTTCTTTGTATGGCTTGTTTGTGGGTGTATGGTTCCTGTGCGTTTGTGTGTCCGGTTGTGGATGTCGTGTGCGCTTGTTTGTCATATTGCATGCCCTTTAGGCTCTTGGCGTGTTCCGGCCAAGGTTTATGCTCTTCTTGTTTTGCCATTATGTTTTGCCTCCAGTTTGTTTGGGAGGTCTGTTTCTTGTATTGTTTTTATCTTTATTATTGTGTTTATCGTTGTGTTGGTGCATCTCCATCTGTTTGAGGTGTTGGTAGGCTTGTTATGTGTGCGTTTTGTTTTGGTGTTTTTTTTTGTGTGTATGCGCTTTTGTGTTTTGTGGTCAGCCCTTCCGGTTGGTCTTATTTTGATTTGTTCCTTTGTCCGTGTACATGTGTGTGCTTTGTGCTTGTGTTCTATGTTTGTTTATGCCTTTGATTACCAATCTGTTGCCAAAACGAGTTCCATAGGTTTGTGTAAGTGATGAGAGCGTAAAATTTGCTCAGTTCATTCAGAAGTAACGTCTATCTGCTTGTTACATTTTACACTTGTTTGGTGGTCTAGTTTTATGGGGAGGAGTTGTACAGAAGCTAAATGTTGTTGTTGGAGTGTGTGAATGTTTGGTATTGGTTCGGATATACTAAGGTTGATTATCAAAAGATATGGAACCATATCTTAAATTGTTTCAAGCAAAAATTCTAGAAGATTATGAATATGAATCCCAAATTAGAGTATCCCACGATAGGTATAATTTTCGCGTTGTCAATTGTTATACATATCTCAGGATCCAGGTAACATTATCATTCATTAGACATGCAAGTTTCCTGCCACATTAGGTTGCAACTTCATTCACAAAACTTGCAAAGGTCAGATTTTCATATATTTTCATTGCTAATAAATTAATTGCTGAACTGTATGTAATTTGTTTCTTGTCTAGCCTGAGGATTAATCAATATTTAGTGCCTTCGGGAAATTGCCATCTTTCTTCCCATTATCTCCTCCCTCTACTTTTGTATACTCTTCCTTTCTTTCATTTGCCCCTTCCCCTTTCCCCCTCTTTTTCTATCTATACCTCCCAACATCGCGACCCCGTCATAAATCAACCAGCAATATCGCTCGTTGGCAACCCACGCTCATTAATCATTGACAAAACATTTTACACGGATTAAAATCGAAAATTAATTAAATTTCAAACACTTTTTCTGTCTTGTAAAGGTTTTGGAGGTTGGCTTTTCACGCTGGGCTGTATCGCTCCGTGTCCACCAACCCATTTAATGGTTGCTCTCGTTGTTGTTGTTGTTGTTGTTATAGATTCAGCTACTGGGAACAAAGTTCCAAGTAGCACGGGCTATGGTGAAACCCGTAGTGGACTTACCTGGCACAAGAACGGGGCTGTAACTTGTCTCTCGTCTCGTTGTTGACAAACTGGATTTATAAGGTACTGCATAAGAAGAGGTGGGTCCACTGAGGTGTCTGAGCGAGTTTAAACCCTGAACCATTAGTGTCTTCGTGACATTTGACTTGACTAAGTGACCTCTCTGAATTTTATCAATTAGCAGTAACAACGTGATATTAGTCAATAGTTGACCTATACTGTCACTGAACAGTAGACGATGTTTTATGGTGTCAATCAATAATAAACGATATCTTTGTGTTTTCACTTACAGGAGAAGTGCATTATTTTTTTCAGTTTTCTTTCTGAATCCAAACTTGACCAAACCCACTAACGCTGACCTGTTCTCTTGCAGTGAAGGAGGGTAACATGTCAAACCCGGCGTCACGGAGAGGGTGAGTACTCTCATCTGGGGATGTTTTACATCAGTAGGCAAAGGAAATTTTAAATTATACTTGATCAATATGCCTGTAGTATGGCATATATACAAAATTGAATCTTATTCCACTTGATAGAAGATACAGGGAAACATGATCACAATATGCAAAATACGCGGGGAAATCGACAAGGCAGGCACGGGTTGTTTGGCATTAGAGGGAAAACAGTGGGGATAATAGTTGAAAGTTAAATTCCAAGTGAGCTATAGGGATGCTTAATAGAATTTCTTCAATGTCAGGGTAGTGAAAAATCGAACAGATGTAGAGAGTGAACTAATGGAGACAGTCTTCATACTCTAATTCGGAAGCAGATGCAATAAAACCCAAGAGATTAGTATAGGTTAAAAGAACATGTATGCGAGTGTATCTTAAGACTGAGAAGCTGAAGTGCCCTCACTTCCTCTTTCCTATACACACGCGCACGTACGTACGTACGTACGGGGCTCGTGGCTGACTGGACAGCACTCTAGACACGTGGACCTAAGGACCTGGTTCGATCCCCACAATTTTTTTCTTTTTTGACAGATGGGCAAAGTTTCCTTCACCCTAATGCTCCTGTTACCTAGCAGTAAATAGGTACCTGGGAGTTAGACAGCTGCTACCTGTGTGTGTGCGTGCGTACTCGCCTAATTGTGCTTGCGGGAGTTGAGCTCTGGCTCTTTGGTCCCGCTTCTCAACCGTCAATCAACAGGTGTACAGGTTCCTGAGCCTACTGGGCTCTATCATATCTACACTTGAAACTGTGTATGGAGTTAGCCCCTACCACATCACTTCCTAATGCATTCCATTTAGGAATGGTGTGTGTGTGTGGAAAAAAAGTTAGTAACAGTTGATTGATTGACAGTTGAGAGGCGGGCCGAAAGAGCAGAGTTCAACCCCCGCAAGCACAACTAGGTGAATACACACACTTGCAATACAGCAGAATGTCATGAACAAAGATGGCCGCCACCACAGGGGAGGACAGCACATCAACAAATGAATGTTTTGAAGGATTCTCGGCACAAGAGCTAATGAAAGAGGGTTTTCTTGGCAGGTTAGTGATTCTTGAGGACATGTTGAAGAAGTGTGAAGAAAAAGTAATTAAATTAGAACAAGGAAATGAAGGTCTCAAGATCGAGTTTGTAATTTAAAAGGAAGTATTTTCCAGCAAGGTAAGGAAATTACCAGCTTGACTGATAAGGTAAGGATACAGGAGGAACACATCAAGGAACTAGTGAAAGATAATGAGGTATGGAAAGTGAAGAGTGGTGAATTTGAAGAATTAAACAAGAAAGTAGACTCGTATGGTGAACAACTCTAAGGAACCTTGAGGGCTATGAACCTTGCAAGGATATGCAAAGAGAAACTTCATTGACAACTCACATAGAGGAGGTTAATAAAGAACTAGAAAAGTATAAAGAAGAAATAAAGGAGACGTATGCGCAAGTTTTAAAAGAGAAAGAGACGATCAAGGAAGTGTGTTTGGAAGTCAAAACCAAGAATGACAAACAAGAAGCAGAAATTAGGCAAGCAATTAGGAAATAACTGGTAACCAACAGTAAACTGGTACAAAACACTGCAGATTGAAGTAAGTCCATAATAATTTTCGGTTGTTTAGAAAAGGAAATATCATCTAGGTTGAACAGAGCAGCAGAGGAGATGAAAATCGTTGAGAAAATAGTAGGTTTAGGAGAAGGCCTAAATTCAAAGGAAAATGGCAGAGTTTAGGAGGATAGGAAAAATATGAGAATGACAAGAACCGCTCCTTAAGGGTGACATTTAAGGGTTGGGTTCCCCCTCACTGTCTGTGAGGGGGAACTAAATGTAATTACCCACTACACATGGGTAATTACATTTAGGTAATTACTCGCTCTCACGCACACACAAGGAAAGGAATCAATCACAAGTGTAAGGAATCATTCAGAATCTTGTACACCACATATGTAAGACCAATCCTGGAGTATACAGCCCCAGCATGGAGCCCGTACCTTGTCAAGCACAAGACGAAGCTGGAAAAAGTCCAAAGGTATGCCACTAGACTAGTCCCAGAACTAAGAGGCACGAGTTACGAGAAAAGGCTGCGGAAAATGCACCTTACGACACTGGAAGACAGAAGAGTAAGGGGAGACATGATCACGACCTACAAAATCCTCAGGGGAATCGACCGGGTAAACAAGGATAAACTATTCAACACTGGTGGGACGTGAACAAGGGGACACAGATGGAAACTGAGTACCCACATGAGCCACAGAGACGTTAGAAGGAACTTTTTCAGTGTCAGAGTAGTTACCGGATGGAATGCATTAGGCAGTGATGTGGTGGAGGCTGACTCCATACAGTTTCAAATGTAGATATGATAAGAGCCCAGAAGGCTCAGGAATCTGTACACCAGTTGATTGACAGTTGAGAGGCGGAACTTTAAGAGCCAGAGCTCAATCCCCGCAAGCACAACTAGGTTACATTACATTATTGAAATTTACACTTAACTTACACAAAGCCAAGGCTTTGTAATTTCAGAATATAACTGAAGGAAGACTTGGCACCAGGGGTGATAACCAAGCATGGTGTCACATGATAAAAATGTCTTTAACTGCTCCTTACCCAAGCAGCCAGCGACTGGTTATATTCAGTGCAACAACACAAGAAATCAATGACTAACAAAGGACTGATTTTATCACACTTTGACGTCACACTAGGACAACAAACAACGCGGGTGTATTTCAAGGATGTATTGCATATTGCACAGTTTCTGTCCCTAATGGCAGCGATCTTTGTGTATGTGTGTGACAGGTCTGTATCAGGAGACGGCCTCTTCCACGAGATGGCGGAGTTCATGGGCCGAGGTCGCGGCTTCACCTCCTACGACCTCATCTCCAGGACTCTCCACCAGGTCAGTCTTACCCTCGGTGCACACTCTTACTTCCACATAAACTCTCATCGGGATAACACCCATTGCTCTCAGTTATCTAACACCTAGCACTGAAAACGTTCACTTAACACTGAGCACGCTTACTTGACAACGAACACGTTCATCTAATAGTGAACAAGTTTACCAACTAATAGCGCACAAGTTTGCCACCTAATAGCGAACAAGTTTACCATCTAATAGTGAACAAGGTCACCTAACAATGAACACGTTCACATGTCATCAGACAGAGGTGTTTTGAGTCATTGGAGAGTCAAAATAATCACAAAGCTACTGGTAACAATATTATTATTAATATAAAATAATTTGTCTCTGGCCCAGCACTGAAACCTATAGGTCATTCAGAGAAAGTGAAAACTTATTTTTAGTTTTAGGAAACTTTTTTTTCTGATTCGAGTAGTAAGACATTTTTAGCATAAGCACATCACAATATCCGAAAGACATTTTAGAGGAGTGACAAGTTTCACAATAACTTTTTTTTTGTATTATCCGAATCAATAATTTTCATTCTTCCCTCCAAGACGCCGAAAGTTGGCGCATTTCGGCAAATTTATTCACCGTTCGTTTTGCAAATTGTTCAGAGTTTACCAGTCCCCGTGGTGTAGTGGTAAGACACTCGCCTGGTGTTCCGCGAGCGCTGTCATGGGTTCGTATCCTGGCCGGGGAGGATTTACTGGGCGCAAATCCTTAACTGTAGCCTCTGTTTAACTCAACAGTAAAATGAGTACTTGTTGTAACAACGATTCTTCGCGGCGGGAATCTTATTCCAGGGACCTGCCCGAAACGCTAAGCGTAGTAGTGGCTGTACAAGAATGTAAAAACTTGTATATATCTTAAAAAAAAAAAAAAAAAAAAAAAAAAAGTTGCCACATGTAACTGTGGTATCCTCGTCGAAATGCGCAATAGGCTACCTCGGCCCCTCTCACAACGCCGACTCCTCGCTTTCCATTTAAAAAAAACATAATATTAATAATATTACTAATTTTTGTAAAGTATTTTGTATATATGTGTATATATATATATATATATATATATATATATATATATATATATATATATATATATATATATATATATATATATATATATATATATTAATTATAATATATATATATATATATATATATTTTATATATATATATATATATATATATACACACACAAAACCTGACTCCAATAACTAATAAATATATACTTCGATAGCTATGAAGGACCACCACTTTTTGAGAAAAAGTGGAAAACAAAATAAGACAATGGAAAACTGATCCCAAGAACTAATGTCCTATGGATCTTAGTGAAACTGCATTTCTTATATAAATGGAGTCAAATTAACTTACACAAAATTGGGTGGTTACATGCTAAAAGATTAATACATCCCTAGCATTATTCTGGTGCTGGTTCTTCACCAGAGTAAATAAAATATGAAAATAAATAAGGTTGATTATATAATATTAATTGGAAGTAAATGCACCTCAATATACTGTTGGATAGAATAATACAGTATATAAATCAATGGGTTAGTGTAATTGATCTCTTTGAGAGATCACTACTGTAACTACAGTTATTGTTACAGATAAAAAAAAGGGACAGCTTAGCTGTAAATCTAGTGAGGTGTAATCAGTTGCTACGCTCCACCGACGACGTGTTGCATAGGGTAAATTATTGCACGGAACGGTGGGAAGCCTAGCACCTCGGTTGGCGTCGCCTTGGTACTGAAAGGCAATTACATTGTAGAAATCTTCTACGTAATAAGTAACTACAAATACATCCTAAATTATGAGGATAATAATGGAAATTATCAGCTAATATCTGAGCAATTTATATTCAAACACTAAATTCTTTTTTATTTTAATGAGAATAATCATCTACAGGTATTTAGATGGTAAATTTACTAAGGACACGTACGGGATTGTATTATTTGTTCTACGGCCTAACGACAACTAGCCCAAATGTTAATTGTGGCCACATAATAACAAAAAGGTAAACCTAGCTGCCGAGCCGCGTATCCGTTGATGTGGAGACTTGAGCAATTCTTCGTCCTCCAGCTGCTGCTTGAAAGACGTTGACTTCGGAATTGCTCATATGCTAGTCTAGGACACGGCTATTGTGCCAGATAACGTGGCACCGCTCTACTGGTCGTGGGAGCGAAATAAGTAGGATCAAACCGTAGCTCTGCTACACGCTGTCAATGGCGTCTGCGTCGTGCTCTCTCGTGTCTAGTGACGCTTTTCCTCATTGCGCATGCGCGGCTCTCGATAGCCATCTCGAGCGTAAATGGATATGTATATATCGCAAATGACTAAAGAAGAAAGAGGGAGTGACGAGTATTAATATCACATTAAATTCCTTTGTGATAAATTAGAATTTCGCATAACATGATTTATTAAAGTTGTGCAGCTAATCGAGGAAATTAAAGTAAAATCATTTACATTAAAGTAATTTCCTCTAGAATGTTTGATATCAACTAAATAAGGGAGCTCCAGTAAGTAGTAGTATACTACGAAATTAAACTTATTAGTAAGTAACTATTTTTAGTAAAGGAAATGATAAACTGAACTCTTGTTATAAATCCAACTAAATGTGGAGAGAATTCATGTTACTGCCTGTCGTTCCTCACGTCGTCACTCTGACTAGGAAGAATCTGGCAATATGTCTAAATAAATCATGATAATGATTAAATCTACACGTTAGTAATTTTAGTAACTACTTGTGGTTAATACAAAGGTTGCATAAAATACAAAGATGTATAAAACTGTTGGTTATTTCCAACTATATATATACAATCGTGCATTATTACCAGTGGATACAGAGGAAGCACAGAATGTCAACAAATATATATAATGTTATGAATTATGTAAAATTCATAACATTATATATTGCAAAATATAAGTGAACTAAATTTATTCGAACAGTTGAAAACTAACTTAAAGTCTTGAGTTCCTTAGAAGCAACAGATCCCGGAAGGAGCTTATACCTATCTTGGCCTTGAAGGCAAAGTCTGTGGTCTATATGAAGGAAATAGAGCTCTTAGGCCTCTCCCGAGCCCGTCCTCTCAATTAATAGGTCGCGTAATTTACGGTTTCGTAACCAAAGTTATAAATTCAACTTATTTGTGAATCATTACTATTTATAATATCTACATTTTCTATGCATTGGACTCGAGAGGTTGGGTGGGTTGCTTAGGTTTGTACGTTTCTTGTTAGGGGGAAAAAAAAAAAATTGCTTTCTACTGACGGGAAAATCGCCAGTAGTAGTTATTGGGAAGACAGGGCACCTAGCGCGTAGCTCTCATCCTGTAACTACACTTAGGTAATTATACACACACACACACACACACACACACACACACACACACACACACACACACACACACACACACGGTTGAGAGGCGGGACCAAAGAGCCAAAGCTCAACCCCCGCAAGCCCAATTAGGTGAGTGCACACACACACACACAGCGATGGCCTCCTTATTGTAACACAAGAAACAAGATTTGTGGTATGTGGTTTGAAAAGAATCAAACCCGCTGTGCTTCCCGTAGCTGGCCCGAGATGGCATCAGTGAGGTGTTGAACTCAGCACTTGATCGCCTGGGGATCCACGGCAGGCGGCGCATCAACAACCTAGACGCAGACAAGCTCGCTCCCTTGCATTATGCAGCCCGCTACGCACACGCAGACGCCGTCAGACTCCTCATTCACGCTGGGGCCGAGGTGAACATCCGTGGCCAAGATAAACTAACGCCTCTCCATTATGCAGCCAGGTAATGAGGCTTTGGTGACTCGGTTATTATCCACGTGTGTCAATATTGATTTCAATCTCTTGTTGACCACGGGTCATGAAATTCATCTAATCTACGAAATTCGGATTTTTTTTCCCCAGCGTATGATTAAAACCATTGTTGCTTTTTATAATTTCGTCTTGAAGACTATAACTACTTTTAACTTTGCAATTACAACTAACAATTTCATTGCTGCAATCATGTCCAAAGTATTTATTTTATTCTGCAATATATATATATATATATATATATGTCGTACCTAGTAGCCAGAACTCACTTCTGAGCCTACTATGCAAGGCCCGATTTGCCTAATAAGCCAAGTTTTCATGAATTAATTGCTTTTCGACTACCTAACCTACCTAACCTAACCTAACTTTTTCGGCTACCTAACCTAACCTATAGAGATAGGTTAGGTTAGGTTAGGTAGGGTTGGTTAGGTTCGGTCATATATCTACGTTAATTTTAACTCCAATAAAAAAAAATGACCTCTTACATAATGAAATGGGTTGCTTTATCATTTCATAAGAAAAAAATTAGAGAAAATATATTAATTCATGAAAACTTGGCTTATTAGGCAAATCGGGCCTTGCATTGTAGGCTGAAAAGTGAGTTCTGGCTACTAGGTACGACATATATATATATATATATATATATATATATATATATATATATATATATATAATATGTCGTACCTAGTAGCCAGAACGCACTTCTATGCCTACTATTCAAGGCCCGATTTGCCTAATAAGCCAAGTTTTCATGAATTAATTGTTTTTCGACTACCTAACCTACCTAACCTAACCTAACCTAACGTTTTCGGCTAACTAACCTAACCTAACCGATAAAGATAGGTTAGGTTAGGTTAGGTAGGGTTGATTAGGTTCGGTCATATATCTACATTAATTTTAACTCCAATAAAATAAAATTGACGTCATACGTAATGAAATGGGTAGCTTTATAATTTCATAAGAAAAAAATTAGAGAAAATATACTAATTCATGAAAACTTGGCTTATTAGGCAAATCGGGCCTTGAATAGTAGGCATAGAAGTGCGTTCTGGCTATTAGGTACGACATATATATATATATATATATATATATATATATATATATATATATATATATATATATATATATATATATATATATATATATTTTATGCTATGTAATAAAAAACAGGTTCGCTTCTGTATTCCTTTTAGTTATTTGAACCCATAAAACTGTCCTAATCCCGTACTGTCTCAAACTTACGATAATGAAACTAGTCTGATGATGAAACGCTAATTAAATTCCTTTTACTTTCCTTTTTAATTTTAAATTTAAATTTTTAAATTCGCTAGGATGTTACCTCGGTAAATGCTAATTATTTATTACTTCTAAGGTATCGCAAACAGCTTAAGTCCAGCCGGAAGCAGTCGCCAGTACCTCCGCCCCCGAAGGATGAAGAGGAGGAGGAAGAGGAAGAGATTGGAAACAGAGGAGAGAACGAGGAGAATCCTAATGGAGAACATGGTATGTCTTACACACACAGAATTCACAATAACGGGATACATCAAACGAACAAATCCACAAGGGCCTTGATAAGGGTTCGCACTTATGTGCTGGATTTGTTCGTGGTATGTCTTAGCTAAACCTGTGATTGCATTAAAGGAGTAATTTTATTTCAAAGATGCTTAATACAGTAATTAAATATATATGCCAGCACTAATTGATATACGATTATTATACGTATATATTATTTACTATTACTCGAGGAAATATATGTTTATAATTTCATCATGCAACATAAATCTAATTCTGTAACAGAGAGCTACAACTTGACTGTGGGATCTACGCAGTCTGCATTAACGATTGGCATAGGGAGTATTTCTGAGACGTCGGTGATCAGGATTCTGGTGGAGTGTGGCGCTGAAGTCAACGCTCGGGATGTGTATGACCAAACACCCTTACACTACGCTGCCATGAGAGGCAATGTTCCTGCTGCCAGGGATCTCCTCAAGTGTCCTCGAGTTTTGTGTGAGGTGAGATTTTAGAGAGAATTTGAAGTTAAGAGGCCTGGTCGAGGACCGGGCCGCGGGGACGTTAAGCCCCGAAATCATTGCAAGGTAATGGGTGAAGCACAGGGATATAATACGTACACTGGACTATGTCCAGGCCTAAAGTATTCTTGCTGGTTGGTCAGTAAGCATTTGTGGTGGCCTTGATAACCCTCCAGAGGTTGATAGGCTTATGCGCAACACCAAACTAGGTAGATGAAGGTGTAAGGAATTTTGTTTAAGGAGAAATACATATATTTATGTTCGTAGAAGGGTTTGGTCAAATTTTTTGTATGGTGCAAAAGGTAAACGTTTCCAGTTAGTAATTAAGCTAACATAAAACATGTTAAATTTAATCGTTTTAACCACATTTAGGATAATAATTCCCGTTGTCGGGGAAAAAGCCTGTAACTAGGCTTATCTAGGTTTTCCCAGCGCCTTAGGCCAACTACTTACTCTCTCATGGATACAATCCAAAATAGTTGCCTAACTCTAGGGCCCCTATTACGAGAGAGAGAACGAACGAACGAACGAACGCAAAGCTTAAATGGTCCCCAAGCACAGATATCACTAACTTTATGACCCCTTAGAGAATTCGAAGCCCTTCCTTTGAAAAGGGATTTATCGGTGTTTGTCCGTCTCTATACTGAATTTCTTTTCACCATGTAATATTACAAAACAATTACCAAAGCAAGCATTCAAGTAGGATTCTAATGAGATAGATCAAGTCAAGATCAACACATTAAATTGTTCGGTAGTAGATTTCGCTTTTAATATATATAATATATAATATATAACATATATAAAATGTTTTTCTTATATATGTGTGTGTGTTTGACGAGAGTGCAGGCGCGGGACAAGCAGAAAATGACACCGCTGTTCGTCGCCGCCACGTTTGGTTACGTGGACATCAGCCGTAGACTTATCCTAGCCGGGGCCAGCATATTTTCAAAGGATGAATCCGAACAAACACCTTTACACCGAGCCTCAATGGAAGGCCATCTGGTGAGTTAATAGCACAATACTAATAATTGATAACCTAACGATAGTATTTGGTACAAAGGAAATCATTATTCTTTTTATTATTATTGTTGGTGTTATTATTGGAAAAATCCGCGAACCATTTCACAGTGGATTTTCTCATTTATATGTATCACGTTAATGTAATTTCTGTGTTATTAGAATTATTGAGAAAATCCACTAAGGGCAATGAGGTGGGTCGCGATGCTACGACCTTGGCATTGCTAGCCGCATACTCTACCATTAGACCACCGGAACTTGTAAAAAAAAGTCGTACACCCGGATTTCTACTGAAATCACAGGAAGTCTGGAGGCCCCTCCTGAAGCCAGTCCAAGTGTTTACGTATGAGCCACAAGCACTAGGGTGGAAGGGCAGAGTGAACCAACACCTTAGGCCCAACTTCAGAAACACACCGAAATCACATTAACGTGATATATATATATATCAATGAGTAGATTGATATATATCACGTTTGTGTGATTATTATTATTATTATTACTATTGAGAAAATAACTACAATGTTTAATGCTTGAATGAAGGTGAAGGAAAGACCCAATTTATGTTAAAAACTAATTTTCGAATGTAACCTACATCCTTATTCAAGCCACTATTGTATATATGTTCTCATCCAATGTTCTGAGCATTGTATGCAGTACCCAGAGAAAGGATGTAGGTTACATCTGAAAATTGTTTTTTTAATACACTAACATAAATTAGGTCTTCACTTTCATTATTATTATTTTACTGTTTTCACCTTTAAAATGTTTGGTTAATAGGTTTAATCTTAAGAACATTAGAGCTTGAGCGTAATAAAAAGTGACGTAACATGCATAGTTAGGTTCAACATAAGTCTAGTTTGGTTAGGTCATTTAGACTAGGCGTCAAAAAATAAGTACATATGTTCGATATTCAACAGGAGGGCGGAAAGAATTTATTGTGCCTACGAAACATGGCCATTAAAATCAACCAATGTATTGCATATTTTTATTACAAAGATTAAATTGATTACTGTTACCAAGGAAATTGTTGAGCTGCTGCTGATGTCTGCTGTAGCGGCCGGAGGGAAGGCGACGTTGGAGAGGCTGGTTAGTGAGCGAGACAGTGAGGGACAGACGCCTCTACACCACGCTGTCAACAACAGTCACCTCCAGGTCCGTCAGTCACACACACCACTCACCTTACATGACAACAACAGTCACCTCAAGGCGCGTCAGTCACACACACCACTCACCTTACATGTCAACAAGTCACCTCTAGGCTCGTCAGTCACACACACCACTCACCTTACATGTCAACAACAGTCACCTCAAGGCTCGTCAGTCACACACCCCTCACCTTACATGACAACAACAGTCACCTCTAGGTTCGTCAGTCACACACCCACTCTCATCTAAAATTCATGAGCATATATAACAAATCTGAGGAAATTCTAAATTCCCCCATTTGAGCAGTGTGATATTTGGCTGCTCTCCAGCTGCGAGCCTCAGAGTGTTAGAGGTTTGGCAAGCAGCTTTATTGATGGTTTTTATTCTCAGGTTTTCTTATTATATAAAGTGTTGCATTGCTTCACAATGTTGTAAATGATGAATATTAACATAATAAAATAGGTTGCAAATGGAAATGGCTTAGGAAACTTGCAAAGGAAAATGAAATGATGAAGTAGCAAATTGGTACTTCAATTCCCTTTGCTATATTGATGAAGTAGCAAATTGCATAATCCATTGTGGTTATAAATATAAATAATTCAAATTATAATAATTCTTGCTTTATTCAATTATTTGATAAACTAATCCTGCAAGATGGGGGATCTTAGAATCACACATCTTGCCATAAACTCTGTAACCCTTCGTAGAGTTTAGGATAGTCGCATAAATGCTGAAGTGTCTAAATACTGTAAACAAAAAAATCTTGGGCCATAGGTTGCGAGGCGTCTGCTTGACGCAGGCGCACACTTGGAAGCAGTGAGGGACACCTTGGCCACACCGCTTCACGCCGCTGCTGCAGTTGGTAATACTGACCTCGTTAAGCTGTTGCTTCAGGTACGGCAATGGTATGTTTGTTTAAACATAAACACCCGTTGAATAATTTTTCGATTCCAGCGGTTATAGTCACCCTGTGGACACAATATCCAAGAGCAACGCCATGTCAGCGTTATCAAAGCGCGAACCCAAGCCTAACCTAACCAACCGACAAATCGAAAACGTGAATGTTTTTAAGCTTTCCCAACCAATATAAAATAAGGGGCATTTTTCAAAGTACCTCTTCTTTTGTACGTTGGAGATCGTAGCGTACAAAATGCGGTGTATTGAGTGAACAGGTGGTAACAACACAGCATGCTTGATAGGCTTATCGAGTTTCCCTTCGGCCAGGGAGTGACATTTCCTCTTATAAAGTCCACAACAATTGTCTAAATCCCAGTCGCCATATCACTATTTGGTGGGCAGAGCCGAGCACCTCTAGATCTGTGCTATTCTCTTTATTAATCTTCTAATGTAAACTACTCTACTACAGGACCCATAATATTATATTCTTAATTTTTCTTTATTAAATAATATACAATATAAAAATCATTTTACATCAGTTTACAATGGAAAATACTACATTTATATATAATATTATATTCAGCCAAGGTAAGGTAACAGAATGCTGAGGAGGATTGCCTAATGTCAACATTCGTGTGCCCAAGTGTATGAGCAGTATATGAAAGGACACCGATTAAAAGTACATCATATAGCTGAGAAATTGGTCAATGTGGGTAAAATGAAACGGGGTGGGTTTCATTTTAGAAGTTGTTGTGTGGGTCAGATGTCTGAATTAAAACAGATGGAGGGAGAGGCTACGGCCACAAGAAAAATTTACATTCTTGGCATAGTGGTAGCACCCTTCCTCGCCAGCGATTTTGTTGGGATAGAGTCCTGGCAAAGGAGGATTGACTGGGTGCCATGCCTTAACTGTACCATATCCTGTTCTCCCAGCAGTAATTTTTGGCCTGGTTTTTAACCGACTGATGGTTCGAATTCCATGGAAAATTCATTGAATAAGGCTTAACATGAACTATGGAAAGTAACCAATTAATTTTTTTTGAATTTGTTAAAGTTTGTATAACATTCCTATAACATTCTTATAGTTCGTAAATACACACGCATCTTGAGTGAGAAGTCAAGATACGAATATAAACACAACTGGGAAACATAATACTTAAACATTATAATCAACAACGTACCTGAATATATACATATAATATAACCGTATATTTACCTAAAGTAACTCAATACTAGAGTAATACTGTACTCGCAGAAAGGAGCTCGGCTGGAGAGTGCCGACTGCAACCAGCAGACGCCCCTACACCGCGCGGCCGCCTACAACCAGGCACCAGTCGTCACCTTACTCCTCAACGCCGGGGCCAGCGTGGAGAAGAGAGACACGTAAGTCTCTCTTTAAATAGAATAAAATATATGATTAATACTGTAATCAAGTAAATTTTACTTGTATCTTGTATTAAACATTGTCAAGAAAAAAAAGCCTAATGAGGCTAATGCTGAGAAGTAATAATTATAGAAATGTAAGTTCCTGGTTTACTGTTGATGGAAGGGGGGTTTCAGGCCTACCAACTGCGGGAGTGTTATTATAAGGCCGCCATAGTAGCAAACTCTATATTCATTATATTGCTTGAGTTTATTATACTCCCTGAGCTCATTATATTCATTGAAATTATTTACTCATTATACGCAGTATATTCTTTATTGAATATATTTTCAAGGTACTCCTTGAACTTATTATATTATATTCATTATAGACCTTGAACTCATTGTGTTCCTATTTTCATTATCTTCCCTGTAATCATTATGCTCTTCTCGTTATGCTCATTGAACTCATGATGCTAATATTGTCCCTGAGCTCGTTACACTCCCTGGATTCATTATACTCCCTAAACTCATATACTGTACCATTTTTCTAGTTATTCTCCAAGAACTAATTACACTTCTTGAAACTCAATAGACTCTGCAGTCATTATACTTAAATTATAACTCTTGAACTAATTTGTACTCCCAAGTCACTAGTAATCCATTCTTCTTCGGGTGACTAATTTGTAATCCATCTGAGCCGTTGTGTGTCAAGCCATTGCTATTTTTAACTCTGGCGTTACCTATCATTGCTGTTTTTTAACGCTGGCGTTACCTATCATTGCTGTTTTTAACGCTGGCGTTACCTATCATTGCTGTTTTTAACGCTGGCGTTACCTATCATTGCTGTTTTTAACGCTGGCGTTACCTATCATTGCTGTTTTTAACGCTGGCGTTACCTATCATTGCTGTTTTTAACGCTGGCGTTACCTATCATTGCTGTTTTAAACGCTGGCGTTACCTATCATTGCTGTTTTTAACGCTGGCGTTACCTATCATTGCTGTTTTTAACGCTGGCGTTACCTATCATTGCTGTTTTTAACGCTGGCGTTACCTATCATTGCTGTTTTTAACGCTGGCGTTACCTATCATTGCTGTTTTTAACGCTGGCGTTACCTATCATTGCTGTTTTTAACGCTGGCGTTACCTATCATTGCTGTTTTTAACGCTGGCGTTACCTATCATTGCTGTTTTTAACGCTGGCGTTACCTATCATTGCTGTTTTTAACGCTGGCGTTACCTATCATTGCTGTTTTTAACGCTGGCGTTACTTATCAGTGCTGTTTTTAACGCTGGCGTTACTTATCAGTGCTGTTTTTAACGCTGGCGTTACCTATCGGTGCTGTTTTTAACGCTGGCGTTACCTATCGGTGCTGTTTTTAACGCTGGCGTTACCTATCGGTGCTGTTTTTAACGCTGGCGTTACCTATCGGTGCTGTTTTTAACGCTGGCGTTACCTATCGGTGCTGTTTTTAACGCTGGCGTTACCTATCGGTGCTGTTTTTAACGCTGGCGTTACCTATCGGTGCTGTTTTTAAAGCTGGCGTTACCTATCAGTGCTGTTTCTAACGCTGGCGTTACCTATCAGTGCTGTTTTTAACGCTGGCGTTACCTATCAGTGCTGTTTCTAACGCTGGCGTTACCTATCAGTGCTGTTTTTAACGCTGGCGTTACCTATCAGTGCTGTTTTTAACGCTGGCGTTACCTATCATTGCTGTTTCTAACGCTGACGTTACCTATCATTGCTGTTTCTAACGCTGACGTTACCTACCTCTAGGGACTCGTTTACGCCGCTGTTAGTGGCAGCCAGCGGTGGCCACGCGGCAGCAGTGCAGATATTGTTAAGCCACGGGGCTGATGTGGAGGCTGTGGATAAGGACGATAAGTCAGCGGTGTATTGGTGCGCTAGCCAGGGCAACGAGGAAGCTCTTGAGGTACGCTGGTTGGTGATACTGCTGTTATTGGTATTTTCAAATGTCTTGGAAACGTGTCATTTTGCTGCTCTGATGAAGGAATAAGTATTTAATCATCCAATACTTTCATCATCTATCATATCCATCATGCACCACATACCATATCTACATCATCCACTACCTGACATAAGGACCAGGGGCCAGATTCACGAAAGCACTTACGCAAGTACTGACGAACGTGTACATCTTTCCTCAATCTTTGACGACTTTGGTTACATTTATTAAACCGTTTTCAAGCATGAAAACTTGCCAATCAACTGTTGTTATTGTTATAAACAGCCTCCTGGTGCTTCGGAGCTCATTAACTGTTTAATAATTGGAAACAAAGCCGCCAAAGATTGAGAAAAGATGTACAGGTTCGTAAGTGTTTGCGTAAGTGCTTTCGTGAATCTGGCGCCAGATACACCTGTGCCCTCCCTTGATCAGTTAGGATCAAAACCTGTCTTAGGATACAATAATCATAGCGACGTATACAGGTGCTCTTGAGCGACGACCACTGTCGGGAGCTAGTGGACGTGAGCGACCGGTACGACAACTCCCCGCTGCACGCGGCCGCCAAACACGGCTACATGGCCATCGTCAACAAGCTGCTGGAGGCGGGCTCTAAGGTGGACAACAAGAACGAGGACGAGGAGACGGCGTTCCATGTCGCGGCAGAGGCTGGACAAGTCAGGTGTGTGTGTGTTAGCCGACAGTAAAACTTTCGCCTGTGGTTAGAACCATGAGGTTTGGACGTAAGACTTTATTGTTCTTTTATAACTAGTAGAGGTGGACTATATTATCTATACAAGAAAAGAGCGAGTCATTGCACATCTTTCACGTTAAAAATAGTGTTTGGTACAGTCATATAATTTGTTTCTGAATATCGGATTCAACTTCTAAAATAATTTTTCGTGTTTTCAGAAATTCAATATTTTAATTAAGATATGTTCGTTAGGGGAAAGATATTCTCGCGCACGCACTCACGCACGCACACATGGCTGGTCAGTTTCAAATGTAGGTATGACAGAGCCCAGTAGGCTCAGGAATCTGTACATCAGTTGATTGACGGTTGAGAGGCGGGACCAAAGAGCCAAAGCTCAACCCCTGCAAGCACAAATAGGTGCCTGAGAGGCAGCTGTTGCGGGCATTGCATCCTGGGGAAAGGTCAGTAGTTCAACCTTCAAAATGACATGTAACCAGAGTACTTCAATATGAAAGTAACTCACTGCTCTTTAATTGATGTTGACCCCCAGGGTTGTACGCGAACTGGTAAATCGGTACAAATTTCTTCTCTCTGATGAGAACGAGTACTCGAACACCCCGCTGCACCTGGCGTGTCTACAAGGTCACACTGACGTAGCCAGGACGCTGCTGGAGGCTGGGGCGGCCGTCGATGCCAGGAACTCCTCCCTCTGGACGCCACTAGACTGTGCCTCTGCCAAAGGCCATGTTCTGTGTGTTCATCTCCTGCTGGACTATGACTCTCCTCTCGATCCTCTTGATAAGGTATATGCCAAGAACATTTATTTAGAATTGATGCATTGAAAACAGATATACGTTCTGTAGTCCCAACAGTTTTCAGTTTATTATTATTAAACACACATAATCTCATTAACTCCATATGTTTTCAAGGGCTGTTTTTCTACTGGTCAGACAAGAACCACGCCCCTGCAACTGGCAGCGAAGGAGGGTCATGTGGCTGTCACCCGCCTGCTGCTGGAGCGCGGAGCCTCGCTCTCTGCCTGCGACACTTCAGGAAGGAATGCTTTGGAACTTGCTATTTCTGCTGGCAAAAGGTGAAATATATATTATCTTATGAAGACTAAACCACACACTAGAAAATGAGGGGACGACGACGTTTCGGCCCGTCCTGGACCATTGTCAATTCGGTTGTGATGAGACGAGGGAGGCACACGCAGGAAACGTCGTCGTCGTCTCATTTTCACATGGCCCCAAAAAGTGAGGCGATTCGATGAAATATCAGTGCCCAAGTTGACCACCGAGTGCTGTCGGGGTGTTGGGCAAGAGTCTCACGCCTTCCAACATTGTACAATCAGTTGTGGTCTAGCGGTTAAAGTACCAGATACGCTAAGGTGCATGGTACTCCTGGCTGTTTGGGTTCGAATCCTTCATGAAGGTGAGGATATTTATATATATGTATATATATGTCGTACCTAGTAGCCAGAACGCACTTCTCAGCCTACTATGCAAGGCCCGATTTGCCTAATAAGCCAAGTTTTCCAGAATTTCAGTATTTTTCTCATTTTTTCTAATGAAATGATAAAGCTATTCATTTCATTATGTATGAGCGAATTTTTTGTTAATTTGGGTTAAAACTAAGGTAAATATATGATCAAACCTAACTAACCCTAAAAATGGGGTGTGTGTGTATATATATTATATATATATATATACCCCATTTCTCAGTGTATATTCACTGCGAGTTTCCTATATTCCTGGTCCATGTTTAGAACTATAAGTGTACCTGCTATATGGTCAATATGGCCTCAATGAACTTTCTGAGGCTGATCGACCTTAAATCCAGCACAACATTATTGTAGTTCAGGTAAAAAGATAAGTCACTATCTAGGTATGTACAACATTTGTCACTTGTACTTGCTAAATGCAATAACTTGTAATAGTTTGACCTGTTGCCCTGTTCGTAGGGATGTCTGCATGGCCATTGTGAAGTCCAGTGAATGGGAGGCAGGTCTGAGGATTGTGAGGACAGATGACAATGGCCGGCGCGTCACCCCCTTCAGGATGCTCGTCAAGAAGTTCCCAGATGTGGCAGAGGTGGTACTTGACAGGTATACATGAACCGTACCTGTGTTGTGTAATGATAACCACAGTTTACATGCTGTATCAACACCTACTGACCCTCAGGTTATTTTGACCAAGTCTAGATAACTAATTCATAATATACCAGTGGAATAAATTTAATTAAATACAATAAATCACAACCTCATGGTACCATAAACTACTGAAATTCGATTCTTTTCATACAGTTCTTATTACTTGGATTGTATAAATAAATAGCTGGAGCTCAGTGGTTAGTGCAGTCGGCTCACAACATACCGATCCCGGGTTCGATTCCCGGGCAGTGTGATACGTTTGGGCACCTTTCCTTACACCTGATGTGTGTGTTCACCTAGCAGTAGCCTGCAAGCTAGGTAACTGTTGTAGGTTGCATCCTGGAGAAGGTGAGTCGTTGGCTTAGGGGGAAAAGTCCTAGATAAGCCTACCAGGCCTATGCTGGTTCCCTACAATGGGAAACTGTTTCCCATTGTTGAACAACGTTGTTGCGTCTAGGCTGAACCCGTCATGTGACTGGGACTGTGGGTCACGTGACTGGGAGACTTGCCGTGCCTATTTTTAAACCATAAATTTAAATTTGACTTAATTGCAGAAACCCGGTTGTGAATTTTCATTCCTGGTTGATATTTCTGACAAATTAATGTCAGAAATGACGTTAATGACACGTTATTAACGTCATTTATTAACGTCTGGCGCGTTAATGACCTTGTTAGACTGTACCATTTGGTCACCAACAATATGCACCTTCACAAAACCATTGTACCTTCATATATATATGCAGATGAAATAAATAAAAACAATATTATTGAACAATTGTCATACGGTGTAATTGTGATACAATTCGATTCACAATTGTGATACGGTGTTCGATCAAATAGACAAGATTTACACATAGGTCTCCTTGTCGATAAATAGTAATATAAGAGGTGCCCTGTCAGTTGGCAATGTTCAGAAAACAGTTGTCCCTATCCTGCCCTAATGCCCTTCCCTCAGGTGCACTTCAACTGCTCCCCTTCCCTCAGGTGCACTTCAACTGCTCCCCTTCCCTCAGGTGCACTTAAACTGCTCCCCTTCCCTCAGATGCACTTCAACTGCTCCCCTTCCCTCAGGTGCACATCAACCAATGGCATGGATTCAGATGACAGAAAATTTGACATATCATTCAACTTTGAGTTTGTGGAAGACACCTATACCTGTCACAATGGAAGTGACACTGACTCCATCAATTCAATCTCAACATTTGAGCCGCCATTTGACGAAGAAGGACAGCTCGCGGAAGACGCAGAACCCTACTCGCAAGACACGAGAGAACTGAAGAACAACCACCCTCTGATGCTCATGGTGAAGTATAAGAGGCTAAATCTTCTGGCCCATCCAGTCTCCATCTCCCTCGTCAAGCACAAGTGGATGAGCTATGGAAGGTTAGTTTCTCTTTGATGGTTGGGGAAGGAGGCGGTGCCTAAAGAATTCACACTAACGTGATTATATAAAAGAAACTCAATTGGAGTACTTAGATGGCTGGAACCAGGGATTAGGCGCTTCCGGCCGCGTCCCATACCCCTGTACCACAGTATGGTATGAGTTATACAAGCTGGGATTCCACCGACTCCCAGCTTGTAATCGCGTTACTGTGATTTCTTTGTGTATCTGATGCTGGAGCGTTATGTTGATGAAGTACTTTACCTACACCAGAGTGCATGGAGGGTTATATGTAAGACATGGATTGGCTTCAGTCGAAGCCTCCAGGCATACAGTGGGAATCCCAGGTTGTGTAACTTATACCATGATGTCATGGTACAGGGGTAAGGTGCGTGGCTGGGAGTACCCTGATTGCTGGTTCGAGCCACCTCAGTGCACAAATTGATTACGAGGTAGGTGCCCAATCAAGGCTAGGTGCTCCCCTACGGTAGTCCTTCAATGGGGAATTAAGACCAACTCGCAACCAGGTACCAGGTATCAACCAGGACACGCCTCAGTTATAATTGTTTATTACTAAGACCATGCAACTAACTTGTTTCTTGGACTGTGTGTATTAGATTAGTATTTACGAACATTTAGATCATTTGATAGAATTTTTGTTCAAAGCAATATTCTAAGATTGTCGCTGATTATCGACATTTAATTGCTGGTTTTGACAATATTTCTTGTTCAGGTTCGTGTACTATTTAACGCTGGGATTCTACATGATCTTCCTCATCTTCCTCACTGGTTACATCCTCACAGCAAGGTGAGTTCACGTCACGGAATCCCAAGTGGTAATGTCAATAAAATGAAGATTAATATTTAAGTGTGGGTAATGGAGCTCGCCATAAAACACCATAAAAATAAAATGTTCCTTCGGAACACAAAGAAATCATAATGGCGGGATATAGATCCCCTTTTTTCGTAGCCTGGAGCCAGATTCACGAAGCAGTTACGCAAGCACTTACGAACCTGTATATCTTTTATCAATCTTTGGCGGCTTTGTTTACAATTATTAAACAGTTAATGAGCTCCGAAGCACCAAGAGGCTGTTTATAACAATAACAGTTGATTTGCAAATTTTTCATGTTTGTAAACTGTTTAATAAATGTAACCAAAGCCGTCAAAGATTGAGGAAAGATGTACACGTTCGTAAGTGCTTGCGTAACTGCTTCGTGAATCTGGCCCCTAGTCACTTGGTCGTTCAGTCACTTTCCTACCTATATAACTATGTAGGAGTTTGGTTTGTTTCTTTGCTTTAGAAACTATTATTTTAGAGTGTTTACCTATCAGTGTACACAAGGTGAAATCTGGCTTCCCCCTTCTAGCAATTTGTAATGTTATCTTTCATCTCTATTAACTTTAAGAGTTCAGTTTCTTGATTGTGGCTTTCACATTTTCTTGTCTTACATGCACAAGGGACTGGACATCGGTCGCTGATGAAATGAACGGCACGGCAGTCAACACAACAGTACTGATCCAGGCAGCCAAGCAGCAACAATCTTGTGAGGTCAAGTTTTCCCATATATTGGTTTGGTCAATGTTCACGGATGCAGCTTTATTAGTGAAATACCTACTGCATTTCCATTTCAAGAACAAAAAATTGTGTTGATTGATATCTTGGATATATATTGGGAGCCGGTCGGCCGAGCAGACAGCACGCTAGACTTGTGATCCTGTGGTCCTGGGTTCGATCCCAGGCGCCGGCGAGAAACAATGGGCAGAGTTTCTTTCACCCTATTTCCCTGTTACCTAGCAGTAAAATAGGTACCTGGGTGTTAGTCAGCTGTCACGGGATGCTTCCTGGGGGTGGAGGCCTGGTCGAGGACCGGGCCGCGGGGACACTAAAAGCCCCGAAATCATCTCAAGATAACCTCAAGATAACGAATGCACAAAGTGGGTTTCAAAGGGCATCAGTCACAAAGTTTAGCATAAAACTGTTGTCAATTTTTATGATAACCCACGAATCAGAAAATAAAGGATGTAACGTCAACGTTTCGGTCCGTCCTGGACCATCATCGTTGCACGATAAGATACACTTTATGATGGTCCTGTACGTGGACAGAACCGTCGTCAATATCTCTATTTTCCAATTTGTGGGTTGGGTGTTTCCCTTCCAGCATCTGATATACTAACCACCTCTGCTGTTTTTAAGACTGGTCCTTCACCGCCATGCTGATTTTCTCAATTTTCTTCACAGGATATACGAAAGGAGGTGAACTTGACAGACGGCGTATTCGTTATAGCAGGGAAGTGGGTGATTATTGTACTGGCAGCGCTTAACATAATGCGGGAGATGTTCCAGTTTTACCGGGTATGACAGTGAATTCTACCCAATATATATATATATATATATATATATATATATATATATATATATATATATATATATATATATATATATATATATATATATATATATAATATACACCTTAAAATGATTGAATATTTCATTGTAAATCAATATTTTAAGTTATAGTAATAAACATAAAATATATATTACAGGTGAAAGTAGTAGACTTAAACTTCATTTTATCAATAAATGGAGGATAAATAGTAAATGTACAAGTATTCTGTGAATTAGACATTTTAGGTTCTTCTGTAGGACATTGCTGCGATTTGGTTACAATGAGAGAACAATCACTGGTGGCGTAATGGTAGCACACTCGCCCCCACGCCTCGCCAGCGACTTGGTCTGGGGTCGAGCCCTGGCCATAGAGGATTTATTAGGCGCCAATCCCTGGCTGTTCATCCAACAGTAATTAGGTATCTGGCTGCTAACAAATTGGCTGGTTGTGATCCAGGGAGCGCTGGCAAGACTTAGAAAGTTCTAAGCCTACTAACAGGAATCAGAAGCCGCCTGCTCTTGTACCCACCTAAGTTACAAAATATATTAAATGGAGTTGGTTACTGCATTATGAAGAGATCTCAAGAAATGTGTTTGCTAAGAAACCTTGACAGTAAAAGTAACACTATATTTGTAGTCTGTTGAACATTAACCTGAACACGTTATACATATGTATTCATTATAGAATGTGCTTAGTATAAGATAACTAAAACTTAGATATTTAAGAGTATATGTAATATAGTATTTACTATCTTAAGCGTCAACTGTTTTTAATTAAAAATGATTATTGATATGTGAATCATACAGTAACCTACCAATGATTGTTTACAGTATACAGTACTTATATTTGAAAAAGAATACTACAATATGCATAAAGACATTTAAATTATACACATAAATTATCATTATTTGTGTACTTCAAATACATAATTTTTATCCATTATGATCACCTGTAGAAGGCTAATACAAAAGTGAGAGTTGAAACTTTTATAACCTCTGTAATTATATTTGCCATTTCAGGGCTGTTGTAATTCTCTGCTGGTAAAGTACTTAACTTTTTACGTCTAAGCACCTTTTCACCTTAACTGACTGTATTAAGATATTTCACCTCTGGAACCGATTCATGATTTGCAGTTATGCCGGATAGGATAATTTGAACTGGGTTATCAAAAAGGTTATCCTTTTTATTATCAGGGATATTCGTGCGTGAGCCATGAGCCTTTGGTTGGCCCACTAAACTGGAGTCCTTAACGATAGTTTAGAAGTGTTGAATATTCTGTAATATAGACAGTGATATCTTGTGAAGCCACGATGACCATCTTGGCTTAGCTTTTACTTTTGATACTAACGTGTTCAGACGATGGGACGACACACACACACACACACACACACACACACACACACACACACACACACACACACACTCACACTCACACTCACACTCACACTCACACTCACACACACACACTATATATATATATATATATATAATATATATATATATATATATATATAATATACACACATACACTACTTTCGGTGTAGAGTATCCCTTTTCTTTGTATGCCCACTTGAGAGTATTCTTTAGTCTTGAATTATGTTCAGGGCTAAGGTATACTTACTGGTTGGTCAGTATACCTTGTGCCTCGACATTAATAACCCTCCAGCGGTTGATAAGCCTTAATTCCCCTCCTACTATTGAAAGGCCTTAATAATCCTCGCATGGTTGGTGAGCCGTAATTACCCTCCAGCGGTTGATAGGCATTAAGCCGAACATCAAATCAATAAGAGGGTTTTGAGTAAACTAGTGTAAATATAATAGGGTTTACATTGTAACAAGTGTAAACCAAAATCACAGATAACACCAAATCAGTAAGAGGGTTTTGGGTAAACTAGTGTAAATATAATAGAGGTTTACGTTGTAGCAGATGATATAGCTCACAAGGAAAAAATAGATACAGTATATTAATACTGTACATTCGTTTTCTGACGCGATGCATTAAATTGAGTTGAGATGATCTTGAATACATTTGCATTTGGCAGTTTGCTCGAAGGCCATCACCGAATTGTAAATATAATGCACATATATTTGTAGTGCATGTTGACACACCTGTGTATGATATTTAGTTATTGACACCTGTGTATGATATTTAGTTATTGACACCTGTGTATGATATTTAGTTATTGACACCTGTGTATGATATTTAGTTATTGACACCTGTGTATGATGTTTAGAGCTTGGCGCTAGAGTACGATAAGTTAACACCAATGTATGATGTAGAGCTTGACGCTAGTGTACGATATCCTGTTTACGTATCAGCACCAGTGTACAATAAATTATTTATGTATTGACTCCAGTGAAAGATAAATTATTGTTAACATTTTGACACCAGTGTATTAAATATTGTGGAGATGTTGCCAGCAGTTCACATAGACGCTAATTAATAACACCTATGCCTTAAACTATTCCCACACATATATTTCCTTATACTCTCATATGTTTCCTTATCAGTTCCAGTAATGCGTCCCTCGTACGATACTAATGTGTTACCAAATTTCCAAAAGAGATGGTGTTGATAATTGTCCCAGCTGCCTAAAATGTTATATACATTATTTACTTATATTATTATTAACATCTTTATTGACAAAATTAAGTACAATTTTGCCTAATCTGAGGATTTCAATTAAGTCTTATTAAAGTGAGGATAATGCTGGTATTCACTGTCACACAGGACAATAGGTCTAAACTGTAGGCTGAAGCACATATATATAATAGTTACAATCAATGTTTTAACGTATGAATATGTGAAAACAATTTTCTATTGTGCACTGCCACACAAGGGCAGGGATGGGTTCATAAGTGATGCAGCTTAGAAGTAATATACATGAAAATTGTTCTTCATTCTTTAAAATGGACAAGCAAATTTTGGATAAATTGTTAGGATGTCGTCCAGAACACCTGAGTCAATAAAATAGTTACACAGTTAGTGGTACAAGAGGCCAGGAGGTCTAAAGTACTTTACGGTTTCACATTCAACATTATAGCGTTCTAGTGAATGCATTAAAGGTTTATCACAGTTTACAATCTGAGAATTCTGGTAGTGGCTCAGCCTCACTAACTTGCCAGATGTGCCTATAGCCAAGGCGAATTCGTGCAATGACTACATCACATTGTCTGGTCCGGTTACTGTGCTGACCATACAAATACCTATTATTACAAAAGTTGTCATAACTTTTAATACTGCAGGTTTCAGGTCTCTGGACATTTCTTAGTTCTTCTAACTTTGAATTAATTTCTTTAATTTGTATGTTTTTAATAATTGCATTAGATAGTCCAAAGTCATAATCAATGTTTTCTTTCCTGCAAGCCTCATTGGCCAACTATCTACAAAGTCATGGTTTCCAACTCCAACATGGGATGGGATCCACACAAATTTTATACAATAGTTATTATCATTGGCAAAAATTCCATTCCATTTAATATTGCAAGCTACTTCAGTCATACATTGTGATGGGTTATTTAAGGACTGCAGAGCACTTTTAGAGTCACAGAAAATAACTCTACAACCATTGAGCTTAAGGTACTCAGTGGCTAGATAAATACCCAATAGCTCAGTCTGTGTCGTGCTTGCCCTCAATCTCTGTTCAATCTCTGTGTACTAGACATGATCATTTCATTCCCTTTATATTACTTGCATAATTTTCGTTCTAGGCTCGCCTCAATTACATTGGGTTGGAGAACTTGATAGAATGGTGCTGTTACATCACCGCTGTTCTGCTTGTGTGGGACTTCACGGACTGTCCAGTCAGGCAGGTGAGCTCATCTGCAACTCCTGGAGACTCGAGTCTAATCTAGATACGATCAGCAGACCGATGACAGTTAATGTAGAAATGAAAGTAGCTGACATACAGGTAGAGAAACTCGACAGTTCACTACAAAGCAAAGTAGTGTTACAGAGTTAAATTT
Organism: Procambarus clarkii; assembly: GCF_040958095.1. NCBI lineage: Eukaryota > Metazoa > Arthropoda > Malacostraca > Decapoda > Cambaridae > Procambarus > Procambarus clarkii. Next base: position 10,077,121 of record NC_091240.1, on the reverse strand, counting down.
AAAAACATTTAATTAAAATGCATTGTCAAAGGGTAAATGAAAATGTAATGTTTTAAAAGTATGTATTCTTTATTTTCCTAAATACCGTGAGAAACAAGAACTTGCTTGTCCCTGTTTTGATTTAATTGTATAACAACAAATTTATCGAATTTTGCAATACTTGTTTTGATACGTCATGTATATTATATATGTATTGGAATAGTTGAATAATTTATGGGATGCTGTGCAAGAATGCACTGGCCTCAATCATGTTAAATTTCCATAAACAATTTTAAACTATTAGAGGCTGTTTGAGATAGGCATTACAGCATATAATCTAACATTCGAGTAAGTGTAAAGAACCTATAATGCTTTTCTGTCTTTTTGCAACAGGATTGGCAATGGCAAGTTGGAGCAGCTTCAATATTTCTAGCATGGATGAATCTGTTGCTCTTCATCCGCAAGTTTCCCTTCCTAGGCATCTATGTTGTCATGTTCACGGATATCTTTGCCACGTTTCTCAAGTTCTTCACCGTCTTTCTACTCTTCATTGTTGCTTTTGCCCTCGGCTTTTACACGGTGAGAATAATCGTAGTACAACTCCACAGGAGCCTTGATGAGGGTTCGAACCTATGTGCTGACATTTGAAACCCAGACACGCTCTAACCAATTGTACCACGACATGGTCAAAAGAATTGCAACCTGGAGTGTTACCATAGTGTCGTGGTATTGACTATGTCGTGGTGTAGTGGACTAGAGCGCGTCTGGGAACACTCAGCGCATAGGTTCGAACCCCTCATCAAGGCTGCTGTGGATTTGTTCTTTGATATATCACGTTAATAATGTGATTTCTGTTTCTTTAAACATACTTCCCCCCCCCCTTGATCTGTAGAGGTTAGGAGGCTTATGAAGCATCATTACCCACTGAAGATAAATGTATAAACTAATAATTTAAATTTAATTTAATAATAAACATCTTTACCCATGATTAATATTGAATCAGGTCTGTAATGACCAAATGGAGTGATATACTGGTAATAAATAATATTAAAAATAAATCCCCAAGGCCCTTGACGAGAGGTTCGAATCTATCCGCTGGATCTTCCCAGACGCGCACTTAATTAAAAATAATCTCTCCTCTCTCTCTCTCTCTCTCTCTCTCTCCTCTCTCTCTCTCTCTCTCTCTCTCTCTCTCTCTCTCTCTCTCTCTCTCTCTCTCTCTCTCTCTCTCTCTCTCTTTGACACCCAGGTGCTGAGGGACCAGGATCCCTTCAGGACTCCCGCCACCTCGCTCCTCAAGACCACCGTCATGATGATCGGAGAGATGGAGTTTGACGCCATTTTCAACGATGAAAATGGACAGACACTGAAAGTAAGTCAGCCAATTGCTCCGTTTAACACAGAAAAGCTGAAGGTTTTGGATGCTCAGTTTATCAGTAATACTGATAACAAGGTTGGGTATAATGAAGGGTAAACTAAGGCAGTATATAATAATAATGATTAATTATTCAATTACTATATACTGCCTTAGTTTATCCTTCATTATATACTTATTTTATCCATCATATACCCTTCCTCGGGTAATGAAAGTTAAACTAAGGCAGTGTATAATGAAGGGGTAAGCTAAAACAGAATATAATGAAGGGTAAACTAAGTGTATAATGGAGAATAAACGACCATTTAGTAATTACATGAGGACGGCATCTCGTCCTCATAAACACTTCTTGTTAATCCAGTCGCTAAGCCACCCACCCAGAAGTCCACTACGGGCTCACCATAGCCTGTGCTTCTTGGAACGTTTTGTTCCAGGTAGCGAATCTTAAACAACAATAATATAATTACACACAGAAATCACACTAACGTGATGCATCAAATGAACAAATTAACAAGGGCCGTGACGAGGATTCGAACCTGCGTCCGTTCGATTACGTTCGAACTTTTTGCCCTATCTCTCTCTCTCTCTCTCTTTTGCGAATTGCACCTCTAAATGTTTCACCCACTCGACACACACACACACACACACACACACACACACACACACACACACACACACACACACACACACACACACACACACACACACACACACACACACACACACACACACACTTGCCAGCAGAGCCAAACCCCACCAAACCTAACCTATGTCTTAACTACTGCTGAGAATTGGCTGAAATTGAGAATTTACCTACTTAAAATTATCTGTTAGATTAAGGACCTGCCCGAAACGCTGCGCGTACTAGTGGCTTTACAAGAGTGTAATTACTGTACTATGCTATGCTATGTATTCTCACAAACCCAATGTATCTTCTTGTATATAAATAAATAAATGGCTGTGTTTAAGAGCTGCTGCATTTGAAGCTTTGCCTCGTGCCCAACCACTTGGGCTGGACGGTAGAGCGACGGTCTCGCTTCATGCAGGTCGGCGTTCAATCCCCGACCGTCCAAGTGGTTGGGGCACCATTCCTTCCCCCCGTCCCATCCCCAATCTTTATCCTGACCCATTCCCAGTGCTATATAGTCGTAATGGCTTGGCGCTTTTCCTTGATAATTCCTTCCTTCCTTCGTCTTCCATGCTATAATCATCTTCTGTTTTCATAACAAACTCGATTTCAAAGACAACGGGCTTTAGAGAAACAGCTAAGGCTGTAGTAGTCAAGAGATTACAATAATATTGTGTGTAGTTAAAGTGTGACGCGTGTTCTTCTCTCGGGTAATGTCGGGTACCTTAGCTAGTATCCGTGCTACCTTGTAATGCTTAGAATTGTATTTAATACATCTGTTCTTTTGCAGTATCCAGAAATCACGTATATACTGTTCGTTGCCTTCCTCGTCTTGATGTCCATTCTAATCATGAACCTGTTGGTCGGCTTGGCTGTAGACGATATCAAGGCTGTGCAGGATCAGGCTATACTCAAGAGGCTTGCAATGCAGACCCAGGTAAGGCAAAATAAAAATATATTATTATTATTTATTATTATTATTATTATTATTATTATTATTATTATTATTGACATATAAACAACATAATGTGACAGTGTTTACATGCATATTACAAACTTTAGATTCAGATGGGTCATTGAAACGTTAGAAAGTTACTTTTAGCGTAAAAGTACAATAGTGGGAAGATGGAGTGAACTGATAGAGCGGGCTTAAGAAGTGCTTTCATAATTGTAATAGTAGATATGATAGGGACATAAGACAGGAGTCATTGTTTTAAAGTTTAAACAACCGACGGCTAGAAAGGTGGGATCCAAGATCTAATGCTCGATCCTGCAGGCACAAATTGGCGAGTTCTCTCACACACACACACACACACACACACACACACACACACACACACACACACACACACACACACACACACACGCGAGGTCCCCTATCTGGGGCCCCTCACTATTCGGACTGGGTCGTAGTCCGAATAGCCCGGGTTCGATTCCCGGCCGAGGCGGAAACAAATGGGCAGAGTTCCTTTCACCCTAATGTACCTGTTCACCTAGCTAATAGGTACCTTGGAGTTAGACAGTTGATATGGGCTCCTTCCTGAGGATGTGTGTGTGTGTTAGAATGAAATATATGTAGTAGATATAATTCCCACAGTCATATAGACTGGAATATATAGGCCTTCTGTATGCATGAGAATTTCGAAAATAATGGTAATTGACCACATTTGTTCATTGTCCGAAAACAATTTGTGTGGTTAAAAATATTACCACACTGAGAAACAGGTTTTCAATCAAATTTCACAATTCTTCAAGTTTAATTATCCAGCTCGATTAAACGATAACCAGCTTATTCACTTTTGTTTTACAAAGTACAAGTTTTTTGTATTAATAATTTTTTTAGTCAAATTTTTGTCAAGTACCCCTATCATGATAAAAATGCTCAACCTGTCCTCTTAAAAAGAACGTCGCTTTTGGCCGTTTGCCCGTATGGCCGAATTTGGACGTAATTTGAAAATTAAAAAAAATTTAAATAAATTTGGGATTTTTTTTTCAACAACAGTAAGTTAAGGGTCCTCTGATAGGTTAGGTGGGCAGGAAATTCTCATAAAGTTTTAAAACGTTATGAAAAACGTTAATTTAAAGTGTCCTCTTATAACCTCTGCGCGTACGCCGGACGACTCAAAATAGAAAACGGAACAGAACGTCACTTTTGTGAGTCTATTTCATTTCAAATTACGTCCAAATTTAGCAATATCGCGCATACGAGCCAAAAGTGGCGTTCTTTTTAAGAGGACGGGTCGAAATGCTATTAAATTTTACAATTCACATTTCCAGATGGTGTTAGATGTAGAAGCTCTGATTCCAGAAACTCTGAAGAGGGTATGCATTGTCTGCAAGAAAAAGGTGTATCCTAATACACATTATGGGTCATTCTCCAAGCTCTTCGGAGATTTCAAGTTCATGAACACATTCGAGTTTTTTGCAGACGAGGAACAGGTAAGTTTCTGCACAAAATATATTTTCCATTTTCTTTATATATTGGAAATATTCAGAATCATATCTTCAATTTATTTGTATGAATACATAAAACAAATAATTTTCGTTTACAGGTAAGATAATTATCATATAGATTTTGTAATTGTGTTTTGGTAATTGTGCATAATAGGATAAAAACCCACACTTGTGTATTTGTGAAATTTATGTAAAGAATTTACAACGTCTTTCGATCTCTCCTGAGTGCTTTGTCGAGGTCTGAGTGTGTGATTAGGACGAGACTTACATCTCAACGTCTAATGAGATTGATCACACACTCAGACTTTGACAAAGCATTCAGGAGAGTGCGAAAGACTGTGTAAATTCAATGTATAACTTTCACAAATACGAAAGTGTGGGTTTTTATCCTATGTTATTATGTTTGTCAGAAGACATTACCATTACTTATTATGGATAGTAATACATATTGCTTTACAGTTTATCTACTCTTCCTCAACCTGTCATCCAAAAAATTATAATACAGTACTTATACCAACTATTGGCCCAACGTTAAAAAATCGACTGTCTAGAAAAATAACATTTTGTCTTGTTAATTTTGTCGAGGGCCTTGTATAGCATTCCTAGGATTAGAATAGCACATAAATTAGGCATAAGATGGTGTTTATTAGTCCTAGGATTGTTTATTTAGGCCTAGGACATGTTAGGTTAGGCTGTATAGATACTGTTCCACATTTTGGCATGCCATATAGAAGAGTGTATTCCAATAGTGCAAAATGCTAACTGTTTTCGGGTTACACACAGTCCATTTTTGTACGTTTGACCAATAGTTGGCATGAGTACTATCGTTTTTTGATAGACTGGGTCTGGAACATATGTTAAAAACAATTATTTTTATTACTCTGTAGGTCTACAGACATTATTAGTATTAGCCTAGCTGTCTATATGAACTTTGAATTCTAGTTTTTCCTAGATATCAGATACAAGCAACTTTGATAATATTATTGATTAAAATGAGAGGGTAAGACTGACTGTTAAAAGTGGCAAGTCTTAAAGTGCCTTTACTTAAAATGAAAGAGTGAATAATGATTTAGAGTCTTGATGAAAACCTGCAGGTTGCCATTAAGAAACGCTTGAAGAATCGTTCGGTGAGCTGCTTGATGTTTTGCATTTGGCTGGTTTGTGATTGTGCATGGCAGGTTGACGTGAATTTGTTAAAACTTAAGATTATTTTTTAAAACAAATAACGTATGTGTTATTGGAAATCATCTCCAGTGTGTGTGCGTACATTTTGTGTGATTAACTACTTACCATTCTCTCTCTCTCTCTAAGCCACCAAATATCTTTAAACAATACTTTTATGTAAAAATATACTGTCGTTCAGGCATGGTTGCAGCAATAAATGTAATGCAAAAAGTCATCTGTGATACTTATAAATAACATGACTTTTCAATTGGAATATTAAACAACCACAAGTTGTTTCTTAATTTGGTCTTGTGTTAAAGACTCCCAGACACACATGACTATACACACCAATGAGTATATTCTGCTTCTCGGTGTACACACAGTTTTATTTCGTCTTAAAACATTGAGGCAAGATGTACAGGTCTCGTAAGTGAATACGAAACTACTTTAATGAATTCTAGCCTTTATTATTGCTATAGCATAAAGGAATCTTATTCTCATTACTTATGTAATAAAAATGAACTAAATGACTTTTTCATTAATTTCTGATTTTAATGTACCTTGGTTTACATTATAAGACAGTGCTCAAAATTACACGTGATATTACTTCCATATTACATGTTAGGATATATATATATATATATATATATATATATATATATATATATATATATATATATATATATATATATATATATATATAAATTCATTTTTCTTGAGCTGTCTTAAGTCTTAGCTGTGTGCTTGAGAAGTTAAGAATTGTTGTATGTCTTAACTTTTGCGTGTGTGTGTGTGTGTGTGTGTGCGCATGTGTCTGCGTGTGTTATAATCCCATTACAACTCACAGGTATCACATCTGTCAAATAATTCTTAGCATACTTTACGTATGCCCATATGTTTTTTTTAACAGGAGCCATATATATGCAGTCTATAATTACATTCATATTTTAGTAGCTCCTTCCAGGTGTGTGCTGGGATGCCAGAGTTTAGTAATAGGCACAGATAATTGTTTTACTTTGCCTCGTTGTAATTATATATTGACCGCACTGGCTAGTTTAACCTATATCTTGAGGTTATCTTGAGATGATTTCGGGGCTTAGTGTCCCCGCGGCCCAGTCCTCGACCAGGCCTCCACCCCCCAGGAAGCAGCCCGTAGCAGCTGTCTAACTCCCAGGTACCTATTTACTGCTAGGTATCAGGGGCATCAGGGTGAAAAACATTTTGCCCATTTGTTTCCGCCTCCACCGGGGGATCGAACCCGGAACCTCAGGACTACCAATCCGAAGCGCTGTCCACCCAGCTGTCAGGCGCCCTAAGCCCAGTATAAAATATAAATGCAAAATTTGCTTAGAATATGCACAATCTTTATATTTTAACATGCCATTAATTGACGATCAGTAAGACATTGAAGTTTCTTTGCCTATAAACAAACATATTAATTTAATATGTTATCATTCATTTGTTATTGAATCTGAAAGTGGTTTAATGGCTCTGTAATTTTGCTTAACCTTTCTAATCCGTGGTAATGGAAATTCAACTTTGGTTATATCTTGTGTAGGTATAAGAGAGCATTGAGATCGGTGCCCAGTCTTATTGGTTTGGGCTCAAATGACTGCATAGATGCGTACGCAAAGGACCCACAGATCTATTCAGTTTTATAATTACTATTACAATTAATATTATAACATTTTTAATGTTATCCTCAACCATTCAACCATTTAATGGATAAACGGCCGGCTACTACAAATATTAAGTTGCATGGCCTTCCTTGTTTGACCATAATAAGAAATGGAAAACATTTACAGTCTGATTATGTAAGGGACACGAGGTTATCTCATTGGCATTTAGGGACCCGGGAAGCCTCTTGGCTGACGTCCATTGTTAAGCTTAGTCATCATATCATCTTATTAGATGCTTAGATGATACTCATCTTATTAATGCTTAGTCGTCATTAATATACCAATGTGCTTTAATATACTTACTAATCTATCTCATCTCATTTTTTTTCTTGCAATGTATCTGTTATCATTTTATTAATTCTGCTAGAATTTACCTACTTAAAATTATCTGTTAGATTAAGGATCTGCCCGAAACGCTGCGCGTACTAGTGGCTTTACAAGATTGTAATTACTATGCTATGTATTCTCACAAACCCAATGTACCTTCGTGTATATAAATAAATAAATCATCTAGTAGAATGATATATAGTCATACTGGCCTAGTGCTTTTTCTGATAAATCCTAGTAGAATGTCCTCATTTTCAGCATGATTGGAAGCTTTGCAACCAACTGTTTCTTAGCAACAAATGTGCCTCGATAAACTCTTTTGTAAGTTTACTCTCTAAAGCTTACCTACTCACAATATACATTGCAGAGTTGTCTGTGCAGTCGAATAATATAAAGTTTTATAAGGTAAATATCTTTGAAGTACATTGACATTTTTATCTTTTCACTTGCTTCAGATGAACGATCAGGAGACTATGCGCCGTGACATGACTCAACTGATGGCCGCAGTTGAGGACCTTCGCGCTCAGAACCAGCGGCAGAGAGCTCTTCTGATTGCCCTCATGAACGTCAGTAACCGCAACCAGAACAGGGAAACCAGCGAACCAGACATAACCAAATATGTCTGATAATGAGGAACAAGGAAGGAAGGAAAGAGTCAGTGGGTTAGTGCAAATGGAATACATCCATTGTGATGTATGTTCACAACGACGTTAAAGAAACAACTGCATTTAAATACCAGAGAAAGCATATAGATAGTTTGCTAAAAAGTGTTCTCATTCAGTGCAACTATTTGCATTGCAGTACAAAGTCAAATCTATAAATTTTGTATTTTACACCTTATATAATAATAATTTAAACATAATCTTTACTTCACCTTTAGAGATTGAATTTTAATGAATCTGTTCTTATTTGTTTCTTAGAATGATAGTTATAAATATTTATTTAAAAACTTGATGAAAGTATATTTAATTTACAGTGTAGATTCTTGCCTTTTTTTTCTTAAAACAATGATCAGACGTAGTCAGCTGACCTTTAAGTGCTTATTTACAATAACTGCCCAGTACTGTTTAATTAAAATAACTGTTCACTACTGTTTATTTAAAATAGCTTCACTACTGTTTATTTAAAATAGCTTCACTACTGTTTATTTAAAATAGCTTCACTGTTTTTTTTACGATAAGAACATAAGAATAAAAAAAACTGCAGAAGGCCTATTGGGCCATACGTGGCATCTCCTATTTATATCCTCCCAGACTTATACATATACAGTATATGCCTAACCTGTGCTTGAAACAGTCAAGGGATCCTACGTCTATTATGTTATTCACCGACTGCCCCCTCCCCTTTAAATTGTTTAAATTCAATACAATAACTCCCGGGTGATCGATTTAAAGAAAATCTTGGATTGGTACATGTTATTTTTGCTCCCGGCCGCAGGTTCGAATCCACGTCACGGCCCCTTGTGGATTTGTTAATAAGTATCAATGTTTACAACTTCATTTATGTAACGTGTTTGTTTCCTCTCTTCCATTATTAATTGTCAAACTGAGACCATAGGCTGCAATTCATCCTTCTATTTAGTACCTATTGTGACGATCTTCAATAGTTAGAATTTGTACGTTCTTAGCTTTTAGATAGTAGGAATACAATTATTTACTAACAGCATGTGGGTTAGTTATTAGCTTTCTCTGTCTTAAGCTGTATGGGTGGTCGATGGAAAGAAAATCTTAGATTGGTACATGTTGTTAATTTTTGTTATTTACATATATATATTTTGTAATATATAAAAATATCATTAAACCACATTAGTTTCAATCTCCTTTAAATTTCAATATTTAGAAATACTGTATTAGCATTGTATATTTAGATTAAATAACCAACGATCTTTATAAGTGTTTCTTACTTTTACAGCTTGTGCTACGGGCTCACCATGGCCCGTGCTACTTGGAACTTTGTTCCAGGTAGCGAATCTTTAACAACAACATACAGCTTGTGGTAATTAGTTATTCATGTTTTGCTTTGTGAAATTAATAATATACAGTATATAATCCTTTTTAGTAAGCGATCATGACAAAACTCTAGCGTATTCCATCCTCTTCCGCAGTTTATTCATTTTCTTGACACGTCTTCTGCTCTGCTTCAGCCTTCTTATTTCGTAGCCTATGAGCCTCCTAACTTCTAGACCCACTCCAGTCTCATTCCCAAACCCCCATCCTCTTCCAGAATTTTTATTCCTCATCCTTCTTCCTCTCCACCACCGTCTCCAAGCTCTTTGGACATCGGACTTCGGACCTCCCCAGTCAACTCCAGCCTCCTGATTCATCATCCATCTGACATGTCAGTCCACCTGACATTGCACAGTCATGCCAATGCATCACCACACAACCTGTCCTCTTAAAGAACGTCGCTTTTGACCGTTTGCCCGTATGGCCGAATATGGACGTAATTTGAAAATGAAAAAAAAATGAATATAAATTTGGGATTTTTTAACAGTAAGTTAAGGGTCCTCTGATAGGTGGACAGGAAATTCTCAGTTTCAAAACGGTATGAAAAACGTTAATGGAAAGAATATAATGGAATAAAAAGACTTGTCTCTACCTCTGTCCTTCACCCGCCCGTATTATATTTACTTCAACTTAAATCCAAGGGACCCCAGAGTTAACTTTGCCGAATCCCGCGCCACGTGGTCTCGGAAGCTCGATCGGCTAAGATTCTACAACCCCCGTGACGTAGTACTAGACTTCTAACAAACTCTAGGATCTCCTCCTGCTGCCACCACCAGACCATTAACCAGAAGCGTCAATTAATAGGGGTCTGGACCAATTAATCAACCATTAACCTTGGGGCTTAATCCCCAAATTACTTGGAAAAGGAGGGATGAATCTACGTTCAGTGGGGGAATTACAGATAAGAAGGGGATATATATATATTAGCTCTTACTTTGCTAGGCTGGTCCATTTGGTCCGGGAGACATCTCCCGTCACGCTGGGTGCAGTCGCAGCTCCACAGATGGCTCAAAAGGGCCACCACTTACAATCTATTCATGCCCGTGCCACCTTTTGGATGGCTTAATCTTCATCTTAACACATTCACAAGGGAGACATCTCCCGTCATGCAGGGTGCATTCGCACCTCTACAGCTCTCCAGTATCAGCTCTTGATACTGGTAATGGCTTAATAGGGCCACCACTTAGGGCTATTCATGCCTGTGCCACCTTTTGGGTGGCTTAATCTTCATCAGTCAATCAATCAATCTTGCTAGGCTGGCGACCCAAATAAACTGACTCGCGGAGACAAGGACATGTAAAAACATTCATGGAAAACGATAAAATACATAGAACAATCTAATCATTTATTTATGCAAAATCTAAACAAAAACTAAATAAAATCACTCCCTAACTGAACACTTCCTATTGAGGCATGAAATGAACTATTTACCTACAAATACTCTTAGCAACTGTACCTTGTCTTAAGCGACGAACTGATGGAGTACTGATCGTTTGGAGAGGTGAAGATGGTTGCCCTCCTCGGTCACTGGCCTAGTCCACCCTGTCTACCTAGCTCCTTCACCACTATCGAGAGCTAGGAAGTATCAATCCGCCAGGATACTAGTTTACTAAGCAGGGTTTAAATTGAACAACTAATCTCTGTTGTACTGAACAACCCAGATGGTTGAACTCTTTTAAACTGAAGGTTTACAGGCATCTTAGGGAAAGGCTATTTCCACTTATCGTATTAGCTAGTGATCTGAATTTGAACGTTGTGAATTACTAAATATGGAGAGTGTTGGTGACTCCCTTGACCCAGGGTGACCAAGATTCTGACGCCAAGCAAGTTAGTCCCCTCCTACTCTACATGACGTCACTATGTTTGATGATATACGAACCCTGATCTCAACATTCGTTCTACATACATGTAAACCTAACATACCTACATAGCCACATTAGTTATTACTGTATTTACTGTGATTGTTAAATAATTCATTACATGTTGCTTTAAGACAAAGGCGACAGCCATTTTGTATTCTGACGTGTTAGCCAACCTCGTGTGTCCCCTAGAGCCGAACAATTTTGTCCCCATTGCCTCGGAGACACTTGGTGCCTAGGGTAAAAGTGCAATCTGTCCTCTTAAAAAGAACGTCGCTTTTGGCCGTTTGCCCGTATGGCCGAATATGGACGTAATTTGAAAATTAAAAAAAATTAAAATAAATTTGGGATTTTTTTTAACAACAGTAAGTTAAGGGTCCTCTGATAGGTTAGGTGGGCAGGAAATTCTCATAAAGTTTCAAAACGGTATGAAAAACGTCAATGGAAAGTTTCCTTTTCTAAGCTTGCCGAGTAAGCCGGGCGACTCAAACAGAAAACGGAACAGTACGTCACTTTTGTGAGTCGATTTCATTTCAAATTACGTCCAAATTTGGCCATAGTGCGCATACGAGCCAAAAGTGACGTTATTTTTAAGAGGACGGGTTGAAAGTGCTGCAAGTTTTTTTAAGGAATTGGGGGTTCAAGCTAACTGAAACAACTAGAGACCCTAGAGCTGCCAGTTTTCTCGTTCAGCGCCTTAGTGTGGCGATCCAGAGAGGAAATGCTCACTGCATCCATGGTTCCTGCCCGCCATCTGAGGAGCTGGAGGAGCTGTACAACTTGTGACAAGTAGTCTTGTACCCTGCATGTAACCAATGTTGTAATCCTTTTTGTGTAATGAAATTTTAAAATAAAGTGAGTTATATATATATACACACACATACAAAAAGAATAGGGGTGTTAGGAGAAGAAAATATCAAACTGTTCAGTGAGGATCCACAAGGTTTTCGCTGAGTACTCATTATTTTCTTCTCTGAGGCTATGGGTCCCTACACTTGCACCAGAGGTGGTACCCCTTTATATATATATATATATATATATATATATATATATATATATATATATATATATATATATATATATATATATATATATATATATATATATATACACACACACACACACAGTACATGGGGAAACCCGGCTTTGTCTAGGTCTCTTTCCCCCCCCCACCTCCTCTCTTCCAAATGTGTCCTTTTCCTCTCTCCTCTTCCCGGTCCATTTTAGTCCCCCAACATCCTCCCACACTCACCCTCTCCACACTCCCTCCTGCACCATCTCTTCTAATCTTCCCCTCTCCTCACTACCACCCTCTTTCCCTATCTCCCCCCCCTATCCCTCAACCCCCTCTCTCCTCTCTCCTCCAACATCCCTCTTACTCCCCCTTTTCTCCTGCAGATATTCTTAAAGCCTGGCACTTGGGAAGACAACTACTGACTTATGGTACTCACATAGCCTCATGTTCCTTATGTAAATGTTGGATGTGGTTACCCCCGAGCGTCTGGTTTCCTATTTTAGACAGTCATTTTGTTGTATTGCTATAAATATTAGTTGTTTGTAATTTTAAAAAATCGGCAACGTGGATCATGTACCTTAGAGCAAGCGATTTGTAACACTGGCATTACATCTGGGCTTAAGGTGTTCCATTGTCGGGGTCAGGAAGCCTGTTTGGCTTATCAAAGTACCCCATCCCTTAGCCAACACCTGACCTCCCCATGATGTAACCCACAATAGCTGCCCGACTTCTTGGTAGTTGTTTTAATGCTTGCATAACACCCCAAGCATAAAGTGAAAAGGGACAAAACGTCCTTGTCCTGCTGTGGGAATCAAACCTGGGGCCTTTCGGTTGTGAGCCGACTGCCTTCACTACTGCAGCATACTGCGTGTTTTAGATGAAACCTAGTCTTAGCACAGTACAAACTTAAAATATTAAATATATATTTAGGTGTACCCAATACCTAAACCAGTCGGTCATCTTAATGCTTCGCTCATCACCTTTTGTTTTGTTTTTCCAACGGCTAATACTCTAATAATCCTGGTTAGTTCAGGTTAGGCTATGTTTTGTTTGGTTAGGTCACATTTGGTAAGGTTACGTTGATTAGGCTTATTAACTCACGAAAGAAAACGTAAATTTTTGTATCCAAATAGTAAATACGCCTGTGAACGAATCATTTTGCACTAAGATGACCGGCCGGTTACAGTGTAATCGGAAAAATATATTTAGCAATTAGCAATTATAATCCTGTTATGAAGTCACAAACGTTTTGCTGACTATTTATTTATGTCCATAAAACGCACAGCTCTCGATAGTCTGGGACGGCAAGAGAGAGGGCCGGTAACAAGGCAGTTGGGAGGATATGTAGTTAGATGAACCATCGTATTAGTGTGAAGGGGGAGAGTCCGTCAGTCACCGGTAGCTTGTGAGGGTGGACGGACGCGTGCCGCTTATGTACAGGCTGTCATGGCTCTCTTTACCACCTGGAGTTTTGTGGTGATGGTGACGTGTGTAAGTAATGTTTATGTTTTGAAAAAGTGTCATCTGAGCTCTGTAAACAAAGATTACTGAAGGATATGAGCTGTTCTTTAGAGTTCGTATTATCATGTGGTCGATGAGTTGTGAAGGATTAGCTTCAGTTTTCGAAACGGATGATTACAAATTTGGAATTTTCAACTTTTAAAAAATATTTTTAAATTTTAAATACGGTAATACAGGGTTAATATTAAATTTGGGTTATCCTCATGGCAACTGGACTTGTTACCATGCAGAACCTACCCTCTGACATTCTTTGTGGCCCTTTCCGCCCCAGAGTCCTACCTCAAGACGGTAGCTTTCTGAACTCTACGAAACACATAAGGAAACTTTGCAGTTTAGTAGACTATTGATTTACTTTGATAAGAATGAAGTGTTGAAAAATTCTTGCTACTTGTTGCCTTGTTCGCTGGTGAATAGTTTGGCAAGTGTTCATATTTTTGTTTATAGGACTTTATTAAATTCGACATGTATGAAACATGTTGCTGTTGGAATGCATTTTATCGATGGCTAAAAGTACTAAACAGGTACTTGCATTTTGTGGTATGGTAAATTATATATGTTGGCGGAACTAAATTTGTTGCACAATTTCTGAAGCTCTCGTGATTTCTCTTGCAGGTGGCGATTTCTAGGGCGGGTGTCTTGCCCATAAAGAAAGGTAAGTTGTAGACTGTATACTCTTGGTTTTAAACATTTATAAAAGTTGGTATATTTGCAGGCGTTTGAACGCTACTTTTTTTTTTTTTTTACTATTAAGACGCCAGAAAATTGAGGGGATGCACTCTTAAACCGTTTACTAGTTGACTAACTTATTGTTTACAAGCGCTTAAAACTGCTAATGTTTAAAGATTCAAAAGCCATATCTTTTTTCGTAGAATGTGAAATCTGCTGAACATGGTTAACGTTGAACATTGATGTTAACGTCCTGGTGATTTTGAAGTTTAACTGGATGATAAATTCGTTAGACGAAAATGTAAATTTTTCATACCTAAATAAAGTATAGCCTTCAGGAACATGGGCAGTGTTAAAAGTAAGCGCAAGTTGACACAATAGGAATTTTATTACATATAAATTAGAATGTAAGTTTGTCGAAGTGAGGCTGTAGCTTGATGTCAGAGGTTGGATTCAGAAACTGAGATTACCAGTGATAAGAATCTTAAGTTTAAGATCGAAGTTCGGCTCATATGGCCCTTCAATTTGAAGCAGTCTGGACCGTATATATCGGATCAGTCGCGAAGACTGATAAATGTTCTGCTGCTAGTGGGGAAAGGCCCTAATGACCGGCCATTTTGCTTTTTCTCCAAGCCGGTCATTGGCACATCCACGATTAAATCTAAGTGGTTATAATCTATTAAGTGTCTGGCTGTGGAAGTCTCTTCCTCGGCTCGACTTCCCCCCCCCCCCCTTCCTCTTCGTCAGAATTAGTATGTACATGTTGAATGTAAATTTATGCACCTGCCCTTCACGGAGAGGTACATGGTGTAGACCAGTTCCTGCGTGATGCTAAAAATTCTCCATCACACAGGATGGTTAGTCGTGCTTGGCCATGTGATAATCTCCACGGGCAAACTTAGGGCGTACTATGCAGCCCATCATCCTGTTAAGACAGTACTTGCAGTAAAGATGTGGACCATAGAACATAGTGTTATTTGGTACTACTGAATTTGGGGAAATCGGAAAAGGTTTAAAATTAAACCTGGCCCATATAGACATATTTAGTTCTAATAATGCTTTAGAATCGGCTACTTGTAGTAGTTCAAAACAGCACGGATTATGGTGAACCCATAGGCTCACCATAACGTTTTATCTGTTCCTTTGCCAGGTAACTAGCAAGTGCCTATTGCTATACGAGACCTAAATTTTTTTTAGCGTCCTTTTTTTTTCCAGACTATAAAGGGAATGGTACCAGTTATGTAATTATGTAAATAACTGTACGGTGATCCAGTTACTGTAAGTAATATCTAAACACAATAGGCTGCATTATACGAATATTGGTGACTAGTGACTTTACAACTCCAGGTACAAACTCATACCGGCATATCTAATAACGTGGCAGTAAATAATGTAGATTAATGACTTGGTTCCTACTGTTTGCAATGATCACTATCAGGATTTGGAGATTAATCACCCGTAGCAACCTGTCACAGGTAACGAACCACTGGCAACAACTGTAGCACTGTTGGAAATCTTGAGCTGCCCATATAGCTTGTACTGATATTTTGAGGTATTTTGAGAGCATGACTTCTCAAATGAAAAATTTAAGTGCTGAAACTTAATTGTATGGAAAGAACCAGTATTTCCAGTCGTGAAGATCGCCGTGGGTTGACTATGAATTGACTCTTGAAAGTATTTAAATGGAACAAACACAACCTGACACACTATCCAACCTCTTGGAAAATGCATGAAGATGGCCCCAAGTCTGGCCTCGAATCTGACGCCGTACATTCTATTTTAGATAAAGGTTTAAATACTTGGGCTAATAAAGTACGTTAACTTGCAAAAGTGCTAGGTATATAGTGTAAGAACGTAGTCTTTACCCTTATTTCTTCATCAGAGACCAAAACAGGATATAGTCTTCTCGCTGGTGGCCATTTATACGGCTCTTCTGGCACCTACAACTCCTACTTCGACCCGGAATACTACAGGGACGAGTGCGAGAGCCAACTCCTTACGTGCGTCCCGAGAGCAAATTGCTACGTAGATACACCGGGTAAATAAGTCTTCTTTAGTAACTTGATAAATATTCAAATTAAAGAACCAAATGGCGTTTTGTTTAATGTCGATCTCTTGAAGAAAAAGTTATTAAATGGTTTTTAATTTTCAGATCATAGCGGGGAAGGTCACTTATGTCCAGTAAATTTCGTAAGTCATTCAGGTTACTGCATTTTCCTGAGCAAAGGTGGGAAGGTGAGAGAGCGTTCCCAGGCGCAGGTGCACGACTACTGCAGGCGCCTCGGGACAAGACCATTTTACTTTCAGAGTACTGAAGTAAGTAGTTAGTATTTTAACTTGGTTTCCTTAATTTGGCGAAAGCAGTTTAGCTTAAATGTAAATTTAGTGCAATTTCGCAAGATCATACTTCTGTCTTTAGAAAAGATTAATGTAGTCCACAGTCCGTAGCATAACTGTGGCACAAGACCTGGAAGGCTATTTTCTTGACGCAAAGATCCTAGAAAATTTAATTTTTAGGTTTGACAAAAAAAAAATCTAAACTTGCCTATAACTAGAGCTAATATTACTTGCCTAGTGATGGTCCTAAAACTGTTGGAATACTACTGTCTGCACTGTTGCAGAAATCTTGTCTAAGAGGTTTTTAAAAGATTAAAAATCCTGTACTCTACCTTGTGTGCCTTGTTTTGTCTAATACGAAAATAATGGCAAACATAGCCTTCCAGATTACCAGTCGTATGAAAGTTACCATTTAAAATGACCAGAAAATTTATTTCAGGAATGGGAAGAGTTTTTATCTTCTGTGAAAAGTAAAAAAATTGAGATGGCAGTTGACAAGACGTACTGGACGGACGCGCACTGGGACGATGAAGACCATCGGTGGGAATGGCGCTCCACTAATGAAGAGATTGAGTGGGAAAAGTGAGTATTTGCCCAGGTGTCAGTGTAAAATTTCTAGAACCCTCGGGACTTTACTGAAAATGGAAACTTCTAATGAAAGTTCAAAAGATTATTGATGCAATGGATATTTGTGCCTATGCAGGAATATTTATATAATGGGTAACTAAATTTTAAATTCTTAACTGCTACGACAGGGTTTAAATTAAACTAAATTAGTCGGAAATAATGCCGCCGGTATTTTTCTTTAAGGCTAGACCAGGTTGTATGGTTTCAAACCTTCATGTACCACTATCTAATCTGAAAGCATGTACTTGTTAAAGTACTGCTTGTGAAAAAAGACGGTAGTTAGAGGTGCCCCGGTCCTTTCCCCTCCACCCTTCCCTTTTCCCCCCTAGTCTTCACATGTCTTCCTCCCCACTAGGAACATGCAACACAATAAATTGGTGTAGAAAAAATCTTGGTCATGTTGTAACAACCTACAAAATTTTTGATTAAAACAACGTGGATACGTTAGGATGTAAAGAACAGCGGAGCCTTTAGTAACTAGGAAAACTAAACACCCACTTCAGAATTAATTCTCTAAGATTTAATTAATTTCTTGGAAAGGAATGATAGGGGTGTAGAGGTTCGACCCTGATCACCCTATGACACTTCATACTCTAACACATTTAGTTACATCTGCATTTGTGCAGCTACCTTAGACCATGTGAAGAAAAGTACAGCGTGTCAAAAAAAACTAGTTACGTGATGCTAACAATCCCCATAACATGGGATGGTTAATCATACAAAAGGCATGTGGCAAGTTGCCTGCACTGACAAATTGAGTGCATTATGAAGATTGTGGGAAAATTGTCAAGATAGATACAATGAGACCTAGACCTGTACTGTACTAAATTAAAAAATTAGTTTGCAAAAATAATTACTGTCCCCTAGCTAGGGTCGTAAATTCTCTTTTTCCTAAAGAGACTGTGGCAGTAAGGGGCAGGTGTGGGGGAGGGGGGGGTCCCTAAAGGTAAATGAAGTTGATTGAAGATCCACAATCAAGTTGCAGACAATTTTACTAATCGGCTTGTATGGTTAATACAAGGATAAGATTTAATAACTGAATACTGGTTGTTTAAATCGGATCTAAACATGTAGTGTCCAGCCTAGCAACACGACTAAAACGGCCAATATTCATATACTAATAAACACAACAACGTGGTATGATGTATGAATATGCAATCAAATGACCTAAAATGTGGTCAAAGTACTAAACATTACATTAAATTTTTAATTTATCATGTAATTATAACTAGGCAATTGGTAACTTAATGCATGATTAGTTATATTTACAAATGGTTTAATTTATATAAAGATTCAGTTGCGCTTGACTGGACTTTTCAATGCCAATGACTAGAGGGTGTGTACCTCAGTGTAGGTGAATTGAAAAGCTTCAGTTGCTGCAAGATTAATAAAAACCTTACAGAAATGAGGCGTTGCCTCGCCCTGTAACAAGACTTGCTTTATATATCAAGGTTATACAAGCACGCAATTGGCAAATAAACACACAACAACACTCGATATACTTATGTCCGGGTGCTTGTCTGAAGAGTTGCCAGACAAGTTAAAACTCTTGTACAGTTTAGGCACTTTTGTCACAGCTTTGCTGTTTGTTCTGGTAGCGTTGCTAGTTATGTCCTTAATTGCGTTTGCAGTAAGATATCTTGACGGTGGAGGCGGCGTCACAGGTGTGCTCCACTCTACACTTTTAGATAAAGTACTAGGAATTTTCCTTATAGATATTGTCCAGATACCCTCTCGGTTCTAGAGTAATCACTGGTGATACATGTTGTGGTGTCCTTTACAGAATAATATTCGCAAGGCAGTCACACTTGTTCACTCTGTACACACTAAGCCTCGGGGCGCTCCTTAGGTCGCTTCTCTCCCGAGTTGGCTCATCCTTAGAGGGTAGCTTTCAACGAATATTGATTGTTTTTACTGTAGACATACGATTAAGATATATAATTACATATAAAATTTAATTTTAAGTAGTACTTGCTAGTACTATTGATTCTTAAGTATTAGATTTAATACTTACCGGAAATAGATTGAATGTTCCAGTAGCTTTTTAATAAATTCTCGAAGCTTCTAGATCCTTGAAATCGTGCACGAAGTCACGTAAGACACCTTGGGCTTATGATGCGTGTGTGATCATAGGCATTGTCATGTAAGATATAATGAATCTAGTGATTGAGGATTTTGATATTGATTTTAATATAATTTAGATGGAAATAAATTTCTTTGGTAATATATAGTGGGTAAAATTTCCCACAAGGATTTCCTCAAGAACTAGTGAATAAAGAAATTGCAAAGCTCCAGGTACCTCATACCAATGGTCTGAATGGTCTGATAACTGGGCATTAGGTGATGTAGTGTGGGGGACGTATTGTGCTGCCCATAAACGTGGGTTTCAGATCTGAAGCTTTTTTATACTGGTGCTTTAAAGTCGTAGAGTCGGTAATCTCTTTACTATCAGACCTGTGTTTGGAACAATATAGTTTTTACAGGAAATATAAAATTGCCATGCAAAGTTTCGTGAGGCTAGCCCCGAACACGATAATGGCACTTGTAACCTCAAAATTGGTTGCTCACGTGTTTTAATGGCAGACCTTCAGTGCAAAGTGTGGCCTTATTAATATAAAACTAATAGACTTGTGTTCACAAATTGCAGGATTATTAGAGGAACAAATTGCTACAAAGAAAACAAGGAAGCTATTGAACACGAGGAAGGTTGTTTGAGTATGTCTTACGATGTGAAGGCTAACTGTCTGAGGCTACGCAAGATCGACTGTCTGATAAACTTGCCCCTTATTTGTAAAGCTGGTACGTAGAAATAATTTTGGGAGGGGTGGTTGAAGGCTAGGATAACTTGGTTTCTTTAGTTTAACTTTGTGCAGAAACTTTGTAGTAAAATCTCTAAAGCTTATTACATTATTAGACCACATTTGTCTTGCCTTCAGGTAAGCACAAGACCCGGTGTGCTGAGAATAAGGAAACGGTATGCTGCTTCTCCCCGACCTACGAGTACTTTAATCTCAACAAATACGGTGGTAAAGAATACGCATCCAACAGTTTCTAAAATGTTGATACTAAATTATCATAATATAACTGTTCCAGGCATAGTGGTACCTATTAACTTGTCTTGCTTTCTTTAGTTTTAAGGGATTGGGGGGGGGGAACCTGTCTTGAAAGCTTGAGGGCTTTCTAAGCTTCGACCAGTAATGAAGGCTTTATTGCAGGTCCCGGGTCTCAAGGCGTGCACGCTCCCGCTAAGAGCGAATGCTGGGTACTCCTGCAGGGGCTCGCCCGGGTGGTAGAATGTCGCCAAGGTGAAGTTTGTCAGTTCTGAAATTTGTACATTAAATATTTTTGGATAAGGCCAGTTTTCAGTTTTAACATGGTGCCAAACCAGCTTGCATGGTAAAAAGATTTGCTCAATCCTAATCTTATTTAGTATGCAAGGCTTTTTTTTATAAAACTCTTCCATGCTCTTTAAGAATAACTCCCAGAAATAAATTGGGCATAAAGCGATAATTTTCAAATTTAAAATAGAAAAGATGGCTTATAGTAGATTAATATAGTTTAAATATTAGAATCTTTATAAAGCTTCGACAGGCCATTTAGTTGAGCCATCCTCCTAGCTGTGTCACATCATATAAATATGGATGTGATGGACCAATAAAAATATTTTCAATACTGAATTTGGAAAAATAATTTGTTGCTAATAAAATTAAAACATTCTAGGCCAAATACATAGAGGCGTAATAATACTTGGGTACTATACTACGCCTGGAAATATTTTGGCTAAATTCTTCCAGACTATAAAATGAGTGAGTTCTACTAGTTTATCCTTCACGTAGATATTTAAGATCGTAAAGTTACAATAATTTTATCGGGAGCATGGGGGGTTAAAATAAAAACGTAAAGTTAAGAACATATTCTTTACTCAGTGGGAAGCAGAATAGCTTAATATAGTCAATGCACCTATTTAGTCGGAATTAAAAATGCTAAATTGTTGAATACGCCGCCTGAATTAGTTTAAAGGCTTGACTTCGTGGTTTAGGGAAAGATTAGATTAGTAAAAGTGTTGCCAGAGCACCAAAGAAATTGTGTAGGAAAGAAACTGAGAACTTGTTGCAAGTCCGTGGAAATTTCAAAGTGGGTCAAAAATTAATCTGCAATACCATGTGAGAGTATTATAATCTCAATTCTTCGCACCTCAGCCCTGAACACACTGGGGAGTCTACGGCCACTTCCTCAACCTGTCAGGATAGAATCGTCTTACTTCTACTTCACTACTGGAAGGTGTCTGGGCGAGCGTAGGGCAGTAGTTTGGAGCAGGGAGGTTCACGACTTCATCGTCCGCTACATGATGACAGAAGAGGTGGCAATGGCCCATACGAGCTTCATTATCGGTCTACGCTACGAACCTGAAGATGACCAATTCCGTTGGGAAGATGGTAATTATTTAGTAGTTTTAAAGCTGTACAGCTGGAAATGTTTTTAAAAGCTTGTTATGCAATGAACTTCCTTGCAATAAACTTCCTTACCCAGGTAAGCTTGACAACTTTTATACGGAAACCTTCTGGGCGGACGGACAACCCGATAAGAAGAGTGGCGCCGACTTGTACAGCTGCGTTGCCTACAAGAACACTGGCATAAACGCCTACTCCTGGCACTTGATGCCCTCAAAATCGTGTTTAGGAGACTACACAATGAATGTCTGCGAACTGCCAATGTAAGTAATTACTAATGTAATTTATATATATGCGTAGCTTGATAGCTGAAAGTGAACTTTTTTGTTTATCTTCCGTAGAAGAGCGACAAGCGTACTGCCTACAGAGAAGAAACTGCAGTGTGGTCAAAGGCTAGAACGAGGAGTGTTGGCAAGAGGGGCGTTACACATAGATACAGAAAATTATAACGAAGCTTTGTATGGAGAATTTCCCTGGCACGTAAGTACTCTTGCTTGCACCTTCATGGAACGATTCTCTGTTTAACAGTGCATTAAATGCCTCCAGCCAAGTACAGCTTGAAGTAAAACGCTACCATGTAATTAGTATTTCTATAACAAGTCTTTGTAAAGAAGTGTACGAAAGATTCAGGATGTGAAGTATCAGTGTAATTAAATTAGTATGTTATGTGAACGGTAATACTTGGTAAACTTATCTGCAGGGCATAGAATTTTTCGCAGAGGTAGAGAAATGTGTAATTTTAAATGTTGTATCTAAAATTTGACTTGGATCCACTTGATAGGAAGCCATTGTTTACATTACTATATCTTGTCTTGACTAAACAGTTCTACTGGTATTAAATTTTGACATAGATGCAAAGAAAGCTGCATTAAAATATCAACCTATCCTCAAATAAGTGCTTGTAGTAACTGTTTGGTAAAACTTACAAAAATACTGTTGGCACCCAAGTTGTTATACTAAATGGCGTACTGAAATATTAAATTAGTTGCCATTAATAAGCATATTGGCTGAATGGGTCCATTTTAAAAGTCAACAAATTACTAAATATTTAGCATTTTAGAAGGTTGGGGGGGGGGGGGGTTAAAATTGTAAACATTATTCATCTTTACAAACGGGTCAGTTTTGATTTAATGTAAATATATGGAGTTGCTTAGTTTGTGGTGCCCTATGCGCTGTTAATAGTTACAGCTATGTGAGCGTTTCCTGTATGCATCTTTTTCATCGGTAAATTTATAAAATCCACTTAATGAAGTTTGATTAGGTGGGTGGCGGAGAATATATTGTTAATTCCAGACTTAATTTTCGCACAGGCAGCAGTGGTGCAACCCAAGAACACAGACAGAGGTGTAGTGATGTTTTTCGCTTGCTCCGGGGCGCTCATCCACCCAGAGTTCGTCCTTACGTCAGCCCACTGCGTCGTCTATAGCTCGGGAGACTTTGCGGCAAGTACAGCAAAACTTAGATTAATATTCTATATTTTAACTTGGACAAAAGTTGTGCAGTGAGTCGCTTTAGAGTATGGGAAGGGGCCGTAATCTATGGAAATGCTATAGTCGTCGGTGCTCTTTACCGAAGTTTTGAATATTTGTTTTGAATGCTCCATTTGAATGAATGGAGCAATTTAAGGGGAATGCAAAGTCCCCTTAAATTGCTCTACCTCAAATGTACCCGCAAGATTGTTGCAGCTCCTAGGACGCTGAATGGAAGATTGCGCTGTGGTCCGTGGACATGGCGAAAGCATTCCTCTTTTAACTACCAAATATGATAAGATAAATATTTCAGACAATGAACCCACGCTGTCTTTATTCTACAGGTAATTATGTACACTATTAACGTTCACAGACGCCTGTCTAACGACGGTTAAAATTCCAGTATATAGAGCTCCCTACGTAGTCCTCAAAGGTTACCGCCTCCTTTTAATTAACTCTCACTGCTCGCTAGAACACTTGCAGTATTTGGATGGTAATTATACTCACATTTTCCACAAGTTTCGTGCTGTCAGCATAGTAAAAATTCTAAAGAATCTTGACTTCCGGCCGACGTGTCGGTAATTGCTCAAAAGATAAACCTTCCTGAAGGTGGATTTTGACGAGGCAAAAGCCGCCTCTCTCCACACCCAAATCCTCTTCAAAGAATTTCGCCTCCCCATTCTTCCTCCCAACATCCTTTCAAAAGTCCTTTGGTCATCAAAGCAAAGTGTGGCTCGCATTAGCGTTGTCTATATAAAACATTAACATAGCACGTACTTTAACAGTGCAAAAAATACTTTAATATTGATACAGCACAGGAAACTACAAAGTGACGGCACAGGAAGCTGTCGCAAGGAAAGTTTCTGAAAGTAGATTAAAATATTTCTGGCCTTCATTTTTATACTATGAAGTTCATTTTTTACGGCACGTAACATACGGTGTAGTTATATTTTCAAAGAAAAATGTAGTTAGTGTTGCAATTCTTTTAACTTTCAATTTGTTGCAGGTTTCGCTGGGAGAGTGGGACCTGTCTGAAGGGGCAACGAACGTCTTAAAAACAGTGTTGGTGACTGTGAATGACGTGATTACCCATCCAGGCGAGTTAATGTCGGACAAGTCCGGTTATGGGGAGTTGTGCTTTAATATAACTTGCATTATCTACTAAAACTGCAGTACGGTCATTTATTCTCGGTTAAGTTTATTTCTAGGTTAAATTATACACGCGGTGTACTATAGATAACCCTAGTATCTAATTTAATTATGAGAACCCTTAAATTAGGAAGACCTGAAATGGTTGATCTTTAAAAAGTGATGTAGTTTGTCGTGCAGGGAAAAATTCCTCCTACATAAAGGCCAGTAGTTTCCTAGATACTATTCGTCCACATTTTGGTGAAATTTTAGGAACTGCTTTAGTCATTAAATAAAATTTAATAAAACGCGTAGCTAGTGTGAATAGCGCATTAAATGTGGAATTTAAATTTAACATTTTTAAACCGTCACAAATTGGGCAACGGTTGTAATCTCGCCCCCCCCCCCCCTTTATCCTTTAGTCTTAATTTACATAAGTTTTTTTTATTAAAACTAATCTAACAAATTTGTTTGCCACAGGTTACAGGGTTACTGCATCGATGAAGCACGATATAGCATTGCTACACTTGGCGGAGTCTGTACAGGTGAATGCCCACCCGCAGCTGGGGCTAGGCTGCCTCCCCTTCCCTACACTCTTCTTTCAACAGAGCGGCGCCTGGGAGTGCTTCACTGTCGGCTGGCCTGACAAGTTCAGACGGAAAGGCTACAGCCTGCTCTATAATACAGCTTACAGCAAGCGACGTGTTAGTATCGCTATTTAGTTCCCCATGATAGTTAGTGTGAATGTTAGAACTATGCACACTGTATGGACGAAACTGGCAAATGGCTGTAAACGGCAGTAAATAACGTTTTAAACAATTTATGCCCTTGACGAAATCTGAAACGATGCACTTGCAAAGTCAAATGTACTTACTCTGATAACGATATTAGTGAAGGTTAGCCACGCTGCACCCCCTAAAAAAGTTTCCTCCTTTCAGGAGGATACGAGGATCCTGGAGCGCATAGAATCTGAATTTATGGAAAGGAGGCAGTGTCGCAGTTTGACTCGTGACTACTACAGAATCCTGAGCTCGAATAAGCAAGAGGAGTATGCCTATGACAAAAAATATGGGTATCATCATTCTACCTATGAGCAGCATGGTTATTTTGAGTGAGTATGCACTGGTTAATATATAAAATGGATTAAATTGGCATAGTTGAATTGACAAGTGCAGTAGAGTTTGTCGTACAGGGTGGGTTTGAAAGAAGAAAATTGTAGCTTCCAT
Source organism: Procambarus clarkii (assembly GCF_040958095.1). Lineage (NCBI taxonomy): Eukaryota > Metazoa > Arthropoda > Malacostraca > Decapoda > Cambaridae > Procambarus > Procambarus clarkii. Next base: position 10,051,210 of record NC_091240.1, on the reverse strand, counting down.
GACTTGATATTGAATTTTCTGTGCTCCAAAGTGTTAAACAAGATATAAAACTTTGAACTGTCATTGGTTTAAATGGCAAAAGTAGCTATTTAGTGAGGTTACAGCTTAAACCAACTCTCAAAAGTATGAGCCCATTGTGCCTTTAAATTTTAACAGAGCAGCAGTAATTTTGTGCAACCCATAAACTATTATTATTAGTGAAGACAATATAGTGCATATGGCTAATAAACCTGTTCTTCCAGCTTGAAAGAGCCAGAGCTGATCTGCACAGTACCATACGGCTCTAACTACTGTTTGGTAAGTTCCCTTTACAGGAGAAAGTTACTTTAGTGTAACATTTATAAAGGCTCTGGTCAGGTAGAGGGCAATGCTAAAAATATTCTTATTGTGTAACTACATTTTCTGCTTTAGTGGGAAGAAGAGTAGGTATAAAATCTTGCAGAAATTTGGCTCGGTTCAAATTTGTTTTAATCTTGCTGCAAATGAACAAATGTTTACCATGCATGCATTGTCAAAGCTTAAACTGGGTAGTCTTGGCAGTGGGTCTAATAAGTAGAATGCTGTCTAAATTGGTGAGAATTGAAATTCCAAAATTGATGCTGCATATTGACTTGCTTAATCTGCAGTTTCTCAAGGGTATATTACCAATGTTTGCTAAAATTTTAACTTTTTTTTTCCCAGGATGACCTCACGCCAATCCTAATGTGTCGGCAAGCTACTATTTACACAGACGACCCGTTCTCCTTAAATGATATAGACCGAGGAATCCCGAATTTCATTAGTTCCTTTAACTCGAGGATAGTAAATGCTCTTGGGAAAGACAGGTTTGACAGTGAGAAGTGGTATGTAATGGGTATAGGCCACAACTTGAACCAGTGTAATGAAGAAGGCAGAGGGAGGAATTTCCAAGTGTTCACACCAGTCCATGAATACCTCTCCTTCATCCACTCGCATCTTGATGTCCAATACAGCGGCCATTCTCGTAAAGTTTAAGATGTAGATCTTGCTACGTAGATTAGTGAATGTAGATAACATTTTATTAAAATGTTGAAAGTAAAGTTTTCTGTTTATCCTATAAAGTTTCTAGGCCATAAATATTAAGACGAAGCAATAGAAATTGGTATAACTGAAATCATTATACAGGTGCCACTTGGTAATCTTAAATTGTCAGGTACAGTATACAGGTATATCCATTGGCAGCAAGGCATAAGATTAAATTTAAAATTTTATAACTGTAAAAAGGTTACCCAGTTTATTGAACTAACATATAATGTTAATGTTTTGATCCCACTGTATATAGAGCTGCAAATGCCTTTATAAAAAGGTAATGCTTGACATTTTCACCCAATAATTTTAATCTAGAAGAACCCCCTCGCTGTCTGGCCCGTTGTCGCCGTGAGGGGGCTTGGTGGGCAGCTGCCGGAGTGTGATGCTCCATGGGTCAGTCCTCTGTACTTTTGCAGCCATATGCTCCTGCTGCTGCCTTTACCAATTTTGCCAGACCCCTTTTCCTGTTAAATTTTTCTCCCCTCTTCTCCTATCAAATTGTCATTTACTGCCGACCTCTTGCCTGTTTTGATTATTCTTTTGACATTCTTTTGTTTTGACGCCCGGGTGTTTGAGGAGGCATACTCTTGCACCTGTAGAACTGTAGTACCCAACGTCTCGAGCGAGGGGGAACCTTTTATTGTCAATCCTCCTTTTGTCACTGAACCCGCTCTCTACGGACTCGCGGTTCTTAAGGTGGTGTTTGTGGGGCGTATATTCACGACGCACCCCTAAGGAGCCCCGGCAAGATAGGCGATAGCTTCTTGTTGGGTGTCCTGCCTCTAATTCTGGCTCCATGGTGGGTGTGGGGGCACATTCGTGAATTAAAATTTTCCCTCGTTTTCATGGCTGATAATGTTTCCCTTGTACTTTCTCGGGCTCATGGGGTGGACGACCAAGCCCACCCCATGAGGATATTAAACATATCCTCGAAGCCCAAGGCCATTCTGTCCTCCAGGTGGACACGTTTACTCGACCCCCTCGTGGTCGTCGCCGTCAGCCCCTTAGAGTTGTAAAAATCGCCTTTGATAGTAGGGCCCTTCCGCCCTTTATTATTCTTGCTGGTGCCAGATGCTCCATTCAGGAGTACATTACCTCCCCTAGACTTTGCAATAAGTGTTGGAAGTTTGGGCACTGTGTCCTCAAATGCACCAGTACTGTGCATCTATGCCCCATGTGTGGAGAAGATAGTCATTCTAAGTCCAAGTGCACTTCTCCCCAGGGTCGCTGCCTCAATTGCGGTGGAGCCCACCCTATCTTCTCACGCTCGTGTATGCACTACAAACTCGAAGCCCTCCTCAACTTGAAGCACCGTGATCGTCTGTCTGATTCTGGTTTAACTTGCAGGCATTAAATGGAGCCCTACTTCCTATTGTCCGAACTGCATTGTTCCCTAGTCGTGCATAATCTTGTTGAATGTCTAGACTTCTGAATCTTGCTTCCTGCCTGGCCCTTGGCGAAACTGGTAACTTTGATATTGCTCGCCTTGTGCACTTTCGTTCTTTTATTGACATCCTTTGATATTTTGTTTGTTGATTATTGTGCAACTTTGATGGTGCCACTTTTTAATACATAGCTCACCTTCATTATATATAATCCCAAATCATTCAAGCATGTAAGAACATTTTGGTCTCGGTAAAACGGATATGGAAACTTGTTTATTGTTGCAATATATTGTTTAATGAAATACTGATCACTAACTTCAGAGAATAGTCAGTCCATCTTGAAAGACTAAATAGTTACATGTACCCATATTGACTCTTAATTTGTTACTTAACTACCATAGTTTTTAATCTTGAAGTGTACATTGATGGCAAACGTCCATCAAGTGACTACAAAGATAACTTGCATGTTTAATTTACGTTCAACCCTGTGGGCAAATTCGGTATAAGAAAATGTTAACGGGTGTACTTGGGTTAGACTTGGCATGGTAATTTCCAGCTTGGTATGCAGTGCACAAAATAATTGCCATTACAACACATAATGGAAGCTTTCATTGACTTTCTCACATTGAAGATGAAAATTTTTTTCCCAACTTCAAACAAAAGATACATTTGTACACTTATTTTTCTCAAACTAATCTTAAACTTAAATAAATATGCATATTGCATTTGTGATTAGTTTGTGGACACTAGGTACAAACTCATAGCAGCTTCAATTAACTGTTTGCAAGATAAAATAGGTTTAAAATTAAACCTGAAAAAAATGCAGTAATTTTTTTTACTGAATTCATCTAATAAACTAATGGCATAATCTGGTATCAAGTACAATCAAGATGGTTCAGAAATCATGAATAAGCCTGGAACAAATAATGCAAGAATACAATTCTAAAGTTTGGCAAGACAATGAATAAAGATGGAACAACGTCAGTGGGCTTGTGAAATGCATGTGTGGAAGGAAAGAGGAATATCACAGTATGGGATGGATTATGTATAACCATATTAAGTGGTGGTTTTCAGAATGACTGGCTGGAGACACAGTCTCCCTCACGTATTTGTCATTGCAAATTTCAGTAAAATGCAAGATTAAAGGAACTATATGTACGAATCAGCTCTTGGGGAAAAAGCTTGTGCAAAATTTAATATTTTATAAAAAAAAAAGCTGTCAAGACAAGTGCAAAAGTTTGTGGAACATTGTCTAGGTTAAGTGGCATACAGGTTCTTTAAGTATTCGCTGACGAACAAGCAAAAATGGAAACTACAGTATTAAAACAATTTGGTATAGGGATGACTGGTATGAAACTAGGATATCCCCTTCATATTATATTTTAGACGACAATCTTGCAGCCTTTTAGTTTCTAGACAAAATAAGGTATTTACCAGAAGCAAATATTTCCCCTTTAGTGACATTCAGTTTCAAGGGGAATAGAACGGATGTACAATGCAAAGTAATATAGTCCTGCTTAGTGTGAAACCAATTCAAATGAAATTTTAAGGAATCTACAATAATTAAAAAACTAGCACATTGCACAAACAATTATGAAAAAAACAATTACATAGTTTGTAACCCTGTGGTGGCCTTTTATAGATGAAGATAGCGTTATCAAGATATAAATCTCTCCCTATAATTGAATGATTAACCTGCAAGATTCATAGCATCAAATTTTTTTTTTTTAGTACAACATAAAATCAAATCAGATTAATATATGCCTAATATGTACAGCACTAAGTTATGAATTTGAATAAATTGTCAAATATGTGAGAAAAAAATTGTCCAATTTACTGTCATTAACCAACTGCTTTCTAATACAAACTTATATTAAAAGTTTTCTCCAGTCAGAGGCACATGCCAAATTTTTATTCTAGAAATGATATTTCATTTAGACCCTTAAATTCCACTTGCCATTTGAATTGTGAATTCAACATAAGTATTTCTGACAACTGAAGGTCTCTAGCTCATTATGTGCATTCACCTGCAATTTATTTTATAAAATAATTAATTGGATGGCTACAGTATATTGTACATCTGAAATACAAATCTAATTCCTTCTGGCCTAAAATTGGTAGGTGCAATCACATCTGATACAAGTGTTTTTAAGACTTATTCTATTGTTTAAAATTCTGAAATGGTACAAAAGTTTGGCAAGACAATTAGGGACCAAATTCCAGAATTTTTTTTAAGTTTATACAGCACACCCACAGAATATAACACCGCACACCTAAGTCGAATATTTTCTCCAACCTACCACCATATTGCAAAGATAAAAATACTATATACTGTATTAGACAAAAACAAGATAACTTACGGTAAGCTCAGGAACCTAACAACATGAGCTAGATGATGCCAGTTGTAATTAGTTAAATTTGCAACCAGAGGGTTCCCTACCTTCTATTACAGGACACTTAAATATACCAAACTTCAGGAAATCTTGTAGAGAACTATATAACAAAGATATTAAATATACCATAATTAGTTCTCAAACCTGCCACCAGGGACTACACATATAACAATAGTAATAGAGTGCGGCACCATACACAGTTTTAATCGAGCTCGGATAAACTCACAAAGCCAAGGAACCTAGCACCGTGAATTAGATGGGCATTAAAATTTGTTTCCAACTTTTCCATAAGGAGAGTTATACATTCCATAAATAATATGGTAAAGTCTCAAAGTATAAAATTATACAGTACTAAATAAAAAAAAAATTAAATTTGAAAGTTTTAATTGGGTATTGGTTAAAATATCAAATTCAAACTACTGTATAATATCCATTACTAAATTTACTATCAGAGGGCTAATGAGCTCTAAACTGGTCCTAATTGTGTGTCAAACCTGAAGCATGTGTATCTAATGAAAACAATTGTATCTAATTTGTATAATGAAAAGCAAATTATCTCATCATTCCCCCCTCCCCCCCCCCCCTACAGTGCCAGGAAATATATAATGCTGTACTTGTTTCATAAACAGCTGACCAATACACCACATTATATGTCCCTGAGGTACATGAGTATTAAATTTGAATAAATTTTGTATGACGTGTTGAGAGCCTGACCATAAGCAAACACCTCCCATTAAAAATAATTATCAATTTTAACTCAAACTTGTGGGCTAAAAATATCAAAACTTACTCAGTAAATAACATGATTCCCAGTACACATATATAGCATATTTGAAGTGATTCGTTTCAACCATTTTCAAGATATTATCTAAAAAGCAGTAATACAAATAAAATCACAGAATACAGTATTAGTTCTAGTGAAAAAATTCCTGCGCCTGCAGGTTCAAATGAAATTATCCAGTACATTGTCTGGTATTAGGGGAAAGCAGCAGCAAGTTTGGTGCAGATTTATAAATTATTTGCCATTATAATGGTCAGACACAGTGGAAGGGAACTATTAGGAAAAAGTGCCAAGCCATTACAACTATATAGCACTTGGATGGGATCAGGATAAGAGCTTGGGATGGGAAGGAATGGTGCCCCAACCACTTGGACGGTCCGAGATTGAACGCCGACATGCATGAAGCGAGACCGTTGCTCTATCATCCAGCCCAAGTGGTTGGGCATCGTCAGACACAGCAACTATGAAGTTAAATAGGATTAGTTCCCAAAATGGTGACCAGGTGGTTGCTTCTTCCAATTCCAGTACAAAATGCTACATGATGATTATACAAGGCCTTTACTAACATACTTTGATAAGTACCAGAACAAAACTACTTTCAAGTTAGTCAAAGACAAAGATAGTGAGAAGAGTTTTAAACATGAATACTTACATATAGAAGACAGTCATTCGTCATAATCCAGCAGGTCGTTGTCATATCATCTCTGCAGCTTCACATTGGACAAGAAAAAGCTGCTGGAAGTATTGTGTGTGCTGGTTTATTATGTATGACAGGAGGGCATACAAGCCTTCGAGCCTGTCCTGTTAAAAGCTCTGAAGAGGAGGACGAGGGGGCAGGACACTTACGATGAAGAGGTACTCAGACAGATTTAATAGAAAGATTTAAGAAAGATTTAATTTTGATGGCATGAAATTGCTATTTCCTGGAAAAATAGTTGGTTATATTAATACACTGGTACACTTAACTCAATTTTGGCTGCAGTGGCACTTGGCCAGGTATGTTTAGTAAAAATCTTGTATACAAGTGGAGTATACATATGGAGTAAAACTAAGAATTCAGTATACAGTATTATTGAACAAAAATCTATGGAAAAATCTAAATTAATTTAATGGCACACAATCATTAAGTATCCAACTGAAAGAACTTCTCTAACTGAAAAAGAGAGAAGGAATATCAAGTAGTGGTATTAGCCAAGTTAAAGATCTGTAGCAGAGGAGTAAAACAGTCACAGGGGATAATCAAAGAACTGTACTGTGTATGTAACCATAACGTTGGCAGTGATACAAATTGTAGATACAGTAGTAACTTAAGATAGCATTAGACTTTGGCAAAGCATCATTTGGCATAAACAGATAGATAACAATAAACTGCAATGGAGTACGAGTATTCTAAATAGTGAAGTACTGTAATTATATAAAGTAAGTGTTAAGCCAAGAAAGCTACAGTATGTCACAAAATATTCAGTTAGTCTTACATAGCATTCAGGATGCCAATACTGTATGAGATTACACACACACATAAGACAAGTGATGTCAAAGGAGTTCGGTTCAATAAGGATTTTATTGAAGGACATATGACACAAAATGAACAATGGAAGAGCAAAATTTCTGGTCATTCTGAAAATTGGGACATTTTATGAGAAGGTGCATGACTGTTAATGGAACACTTCAGTTCTGAGATTAAGCTGCAGGTCTATGATCCATTAACTGCCCATAACCTAGTCAGAGACATTTCCCACAACCTGTTTTGGTCATAGGAAGACCAAAAAGATATGTCAAATTTTACTGCACAGAATATAATTTGTTATTCATAATACCTAACAATCTATCTCTCCAATGACTGTGGATTGCATCATGACTTAATGAGTAGAAATCAGAATATGGAATTCATTTCTGGGAGATGAGAGAGGCATGAATGGCCTCTTTAGCAGCGGAATCTGTGAGGTACAGCCAATATTGTATCTAGAGCACTATGGGAAGAG